>NC_134315.1:69400476-69520509 GCF_964195595.1 Calonectris borealis
AAAAAAAAGAAAAAAAAATTGAAAATTATGCAATAAAATAAGAGACCAAGAATGAGTTCCAAATCCAGGGAAACTTTTCTTGTTCAGAGCCTCTGAGAGCGTGGGGGCAGAAGGAGATGTCAGCCTCCATGAAATAGTGTTGACGTGGAGAAGCTCTGCAATTCAAGATTACCACTGCTATTGCAGGGTTTCCTGAGGGCCCTGAAGTAAACACGATATTACATTTCTGGAGTTTAAGAGGTGGAAGGTGAGATTCTGCTCCCACTGAAGCCGGTGGAAGTTTTGCTAATTACTTCTCTGTACTAAGGATGCTTCTATAAATTATTGAAAATACACCTGAAATCTCAAAACAAATCCACCTCAATAAGCTGGTACCAAAAATGTAACTGTTAGATTGATAGTTGTCACAGCTTGGTTTTAGAAACTTCTCAGCAACGGATTGCTGAACAATCGGCCCACTGGCCTGATCCAAAACTCCTCCAGTGGATTCAGGATAAGACTCTTAGGCTGCAGATCCTTTCTATCCACTTTGGATCAAGAAAGTACCATATATGCTTTCTCCACAGCTATCCCACAGGATTCCTAACGGAGAACCCTCAAGACAAGAAAGCTTTTGCAACCCGAGTGGTTTGTCTGCTTTTCAGTCCTGAAACAACTCCTGTGCCAGAAGAGTGGGGATTAGCTTCCCCCTCATTGCTGTGGACCCCCAGGCTGTTGTCTGATAGCAAGTGGTTATGGTTTGCTGAGGGCTCTGTGTCTCACTTTGCATTGTCAGAGGCTGTGCTGTGTGCAGAGAATAGACCGGTGCCAGATTTGCTCTTCGGCACAGGACTGCCGAAGCTGACCTTGTGACTCTCTTGAAGTTGGCATAGCCTTCATGCTCTCTGTCCCTTTCTTTTTCCTTCTGGAGCTGTGTTCTTTCGCTCTGATTTGTGCTTCTTAGAAGTCTTCTTCTGATACCCTGAGGGAGAGGAATAGGACATTAAGGAATTGAAGAGTACAGGAAGAAGCAACAGAAAGGAAGTATTAGGACCTCCCTCCTTTCCCTCCTCAGCAAACTTCCTGGTAAACAGGGAAGCAGGTCTTCAGGGAGCTGGGGAGAATAATGTGAGAACTCAGCCTGAGGCTTTCTCTCTGTCTCCTAGACTTTCAGGTCTGTAGAAAAGAAAGGGAAGATCCCCAGAAGCTTTCAGAGTTCACTTAACTCCCTCCAAGTTCCTGGGAGTGCTCTCCTTGGCTTCCCCAAGGGACAAGCTCTTTCGTGAGCCATAAGAGGTTTGACATCCCCCTTTGCATGCATTTGGATGGGAGAGTTCAAGCCTTTCAGCATTTGAATGATAGTCTATCTGTGCCTATACAGTAAAAGATCAAAGATTTTTTCCCCTTAAATGAAGGCTTAGTTATCCAACATTATTTCCCATGCTATGCTAAGATCATCAGAACTGCTGATTCTCAGCCATGTTCTCAATTAAAAACTTAATGCATTTTTAAATTGGACCTTAATCAAAAAATATTGGGTTTGTGCTACAGATTTTAGATAGAAGAGCCTAATAAAAGTCTGTCTTCTTCAAGTTCTTACATTGTGCTCACTACCTTGGGATGTTCATGTCCTCCTATATGAATTAGGTAACATGATGACCTTTTGTCACATGTTTGTCTCTTCTACTTTCTGTCCAGTTAAAATATAGTTTGACAGATCGTGTGAAAATTGTGCTTTCTATTAAGTAAAGGCTGGAAGCTCTGCTTGATTCTTTTCTGCAATGCTTAGCTAGTTTCTATCCAAAATATGATGGAATTGGACATAGCCTTTTGTGTTTAGACTTTCTAAAATATTTACATCAAAGAAACACGTTCTCTATTTTTTCCAGTGTCAAATATCAATCCCAGATGACATTTCAATGTAAACTTTTCTATAGCCAGTTCGATGATGCTAATTCAGTACTTCAGGTTGAAAACTCTGGTGTCTAGTTTAAGCACAGACACGGGCTGAAGTGGTTACTTTAAATTGACCTGCTGGTGTAAAGCATCTGCAAGGTTAGTTCCCAGCTCCCCAGAAATGCTTCTGACGCAGACCTGGGGATATGAAGTAAACATGAGGCAGCTCTAATTTGTAGTGTGGTAAAAACAATCCATACGGTGTTCTGAAATTCAGTGAAGAAGAAAGATTAAAAAGTGTTCCGCCACCTTTCTGTCCCTCTCTGACCCTTTCCACTTAAGGATCCAGCTGATGCTCTAGGGAAGAAGTATCATCTGACTCACAGGACAATTAAGTCTCTTTTTGGGAACTGACTGGATCTGTCATTACCTGACTTCTTCTGGCCTCTCAACCCAATTTTTCCATTTATCTGACCCTCCACAGATATTTCATATATGGGGAAAATTTGTGTTTGCCTCTCCTCATAAAGATCCCGAGAGACTTTCCATGGATTTCAGCAAGCAGCGGATTAGGGATCAAGCCTAAAATAAATTGAGCAGGTTTTTTTCCATCCACACATTTCCGTCTTCCAGAAATTGTAAGACATAAGGCTGAACCCAGCAGTGCTACTTCACTGTATGGAGCAGCTAGCACAATTTAAGTAATAGTTGTAATAGTAGCAAATTGAGTTTTATTGACACAGACCACAACGTTATACAAAAAAGAAGTGTAGATAACTCTGTGAAATTCAAAGCCTTTGCTGACACATACCAAGAAAAAATACTGGAAAATGTAGACATGAAAAAAGAGATGGAGATTTCAAGCTCTGGACTTGCAAACCTTTGTTTTTGTTGCCATTTTATATTTGTACAGTATGCAGAACCTCCTTAGACATTACTGAAATGCAAATAAAGGAATAATCAAATGTTAGAGAGAAAATAAGTATGCAAAGATGATTCAGTTTGTCTATGTGAGGAGCACCTTCCTGGATATTAGCCAGCCTGGAAGGCACATGTGGAGACTACCAAGTCAATGTTTACTCTGCTGATACATGTTACTGTTGTCAGGATACTGGAAATGGGCAAAAATGATGGTGTTCGTTGTAACTCGGAATACCTGGGTTCACATGCCTCTGCCAGAGGCTTCCAGGGTGACCTTGGGTGAATCACATCCTCAGTGGCTCAGTTCCCACATTCAATTAACAGAAATTTGATTAGATGGAAGAAGCTATTTTTATTAGTACAAATTATTTTTTGAAGTGGAGGGAAAATAGGGAAGGTATATCTAGAAAAATCTTAAATATTCCTAGTTTCAGTAATTTTAAACATAAATATTTAATCTACTGTTAATCCAGGAAGTGAAACAGTTAAGTATTTAAAATAATGGAGATAATGGTGGTATAATCACTCCGTTCGTTCTGTGCCTTTACTAACTGGAGAGCTCAATTTCTTTATAAATAAAATGTGATTTAATGTCAATGTTAGGTCACTCCTAGAGCATTTGTGAGCTGGTATTTTCCAGTGGCCCAAGTTCTTGGCCATTGACTACAAAATAATTATTTCTGAGGTTAAGGGAACAAAATAGAATGTGATTATTTTGTAATGTAACAACAAAAATGGGTAAAATCAAAAGGGAGGACTAGAAACTCTATATATGCAAGATAAACAGTTTTGTTAGGAATAGAACAAAAGCATAAAGTTTCATATTAGGTCAAAGTTAATTTTTAACTGAGTACATTATACAGCTCTCTTGTCTTTTTAACTTTATTATAATTTCAATGGATACACTAGTGAAAATAAGGATGCTCTCTATAAATATAGATCTGTCAATATGGTGTGACTGCCTGTGACCCAGTCCCCAGGGCCTGCGGTTTCAGAGGTAGCATAACTTCAAACATGATGTTCAGATCCGATTCCCTGGTGTTCACACATGCAAGAAAATATTCCTATATACTTTAGCCTTGACTGCTTTTACAAGAAAAAATATATTACTGGAAAAATTATATAAAACAATATGTTCTAACTCTTCCAGATCTACGATAAGAGGTATGAATGAATATTATCTTCTAGGAGAGGGGAATGATGCAGAGCAACCGACTCACTGTTCCGTAGTCCATTTTTCGGCTTTCAGGCAAAACTGCCATCTGTGCTATCAGTGCAGCTCCACTAGTCCTAGGAATTGTAGGAGCTTTAGGGCAAAAATAACACCCATGTTTTCTCGCTCACCTAATCCTACCTAGAAAATTTAGAGGGCAGTAGCGTAAAATGCCTGTAGCAATCCAAACCACCTGTCATTAAAAATTGCACCCTTGCTACTGCCGGTGGACCTGCATGAATGTTGAAAACAATGGAGAATGCTAAGATACCAGTAAGCATAGACAAGACTTGTGACTGTGAAACTCAAAAGGTTTGAAAGGCTCTTCTGAGGAGAAAAGAGATGATACAAAAGCCTGATCAGTAGTCCTTGTAGGCTTTTGTGGCTAGGAAGGTGTTGGCAACGTTGCTGTAAAATGGGTTATAAATCCTTATGACTTGGATCATTAAAGAACTACAGCTCTCATTACTTCACTCTGCTCTGCTCTACATAAACAGAGGAAGTCATTCTACAAAGAAGAGGAAGAAAATCCCCTCTGCATTCAGGAGAAACTGGAAGGTGAAGAAGCATGCATCGCTTTTCTGTGGTATCTTGTTTTATTTCACTTCTAGCTCCACTGAGTGACACATGCTCTGGTTTCCTCTATGACATACGTGGAATCCTCTGGTCTCGCCTCTTCAGACCATATCCCAGCCGTGTCATCTCCTCAGCTACTACATTTTTCCCGTGCATTCACCTTCCTCATCCGAATCATCATTTTGGGTTTTTTTTTCATGGTTTTAATCTGGGCACTTGTCTGCTTGGAACTGACACTACCAATTGATTTCACATAATGCACACAGCACAGCCTAAATATATATTTCTGTCTCTGGATGCAGGGTTCAGACATTAAAATCAATGCCTTGGAGGTGAAAGTCTTCATCGTCCATAAATAACTCTTGAGCCACTCATTTCAGCTCCTCAAACAGAGTATCAGCAATGGAATATGTCATTTGGAAGATGAAAATACGCATGCTATGCTTGCATGCTGAAGTTTCCCCAGCTGGAGGGAATTCTAATGGAAATGGGGAATAGCAGTGAATTTGGATTTTCGCACAAAATGGATATAAGGAGATTTTTTTTTTTATAACAAAGAAATATCTGTGATAATTTTAGCCCATTAATGAATCATGAATAATAAATGAATAATCACATGCTATGTGAACAATTCAGGGGTACACTGATGCAAATTTCCAGTTTGAAATAAGCAAGTCAAGTATTGGACAGGTTAGTCTAGAGATGTAGGAACTGTTCTCACTTCTGTTGCTGAGCTGCTCTCAAATGTTAAGACAGGTCATCTCTCTTCTCTGGGTCTCAGTTTCCCTTCTGTAAAACAAGAAGAATGACATATCTAAAGTGCTTTCAGATCAATGGATGAAAAGCATTACGTAATAGCAAGGTATTATTAATATCCTAATGATGCCATGAGAGAAAATGATCAATAATTATTTGTATTTTTCTTTGCTGTTTAGGAGGTATTTTTCTACTGTCTATATTTTCTAAAGTCATATGCATAACAGCAGAATGTTGTCACTTTCTTGCAGAACATACAAGCCTTTTTGTATCCATATGATATAAAGATGAAAAACAGGTTAAATTCTGGTTTGTCATTTCTCTCAAGGCTGGAGGGCCAAAGTCAAAGGGAAAACCTAATGATTTACTGCATGAGCAAGTGCAAAATCTATGCATTAATAAATTCTACAGGACTGTATATTCATGCTTTACTCCTACTGTTTTTTAAGCTTGAAATTTTTTAGGAATTGAAATAAAAAGGGTTGCTTTCAAAAATTGCCCCACATTAAATAATCCATGTTTAAGAAATTGTATATATATTTTTAAAGTAACCTCATTACTACAAGACTACTTTTTCCTTTTGACAGTAAAGCACAGAGCTTATCTTCCATATTTTCATAATGAAAGCTCCCAAGCACAGGATACTGTGGCAGATTTACAGCCAGCGAGCAGCAGAACTGACAGGCATTTTAATATGAAAGGAGATATGATGTCTTTAATGTACAGTGATGTCACTTCTAACAAGGTAGAAGCCTGCTTTTTGCACTGCAATCACCATAAGAAGTGAAACCTGTCTGCTTCAGGAGTGACCTTTTAGCCCAGGAAAAGGTCACAAATAATAGAAAAAAGACGGGACTCTGCTTACTCAGGTGGAAGGGCACCCTGACGTTGGAGGAGCAAGGCTATTGTGGATGTGCATTATCTCCAGGAAGTTGAAGCTAGAAATAGTCTAGCTAGAGCTAACCTTGAGAACAGAAAAGGAAAGGATAATGAAAATCCTCAAGGGAGTGTTAAACTGAAAGCTAGATTGCCTGTTGACCACCTTTTTTCCTTTTATCCAGCATTGATTGGACCTAATAACTTGAAAGTGATATTGACAGCAATATAGTCTACCATTAGCTGGACACATGATTATTTCACTGAGAGAAAGGACAGCAACCCAGTACCAAAACCGAGGTCTTTCATTCTACATTAGACCAATGAATTTACTACTTCGTCTAGGGAATATTTGCCAGTGATTTTAAAGGCTGATTTAAATGTGCATTTCTTAAGTCCCTTCTGACTGAAAGATTCTATCATGTAATTCTGAAGCTGCACCATTCTTAAATCTTGTATATAAGAGCATAAACTGAAAAGGCCATAAAATGGCAAGAAATGTCAAGGTTCAATAAGTATCTTGTGTTAGTGTTAGGCTGGTGATTTTGGTTAAAGACAGGAAATTAAAGTATGTGGGCATATATCTATATCTATATCTATATATCTCCTCAAGAGATTCACTTCCTCTAAACTAAAATTCAAAGAAATCAATTTTGAATATCATGTCTTTTGGTATTTTGGCAGTTTGATCTTGAAGGAACATACTAAGGGATGAAAAGAACAACCTAAGAAGTAATTGTGTTGTTTTCTATTATCTTTGCAACAATCTTAATTTTAAAAGAAAATGCTTTTCATCAGGATCTAAACCATCATGTTCTCCTAGCTGGGGTGCCAGGGCACTGAAACAGTAACATCCAGGTAAGGCAAAACAAGGAGGAAATCATAGGGTTGGCCAATCTGTATAGTGTTATCCCCAAAAAGGAAGCATTGATGTCAATACAGCTGCATATCTGCCTGTCCTGCAAAATCAGAAATGACGGTTGACCTCATGAAGATACCTGTAATATTCCACAGCTCATCCTGTATTGTTTTGAATTTAATTTTTAAAAATGAGTATGTTCTTAGAGGTGACATGATTCATTTTAATTTACTTTGAAACAGCTGTCTCTCTTCATTCCTCTTCAAAATGGAGGGAAGAGAAACTGCAAATTCAAGTTTACATATAGAAATAATCAGCTCACATTTCAGTAGCAAACGTCAGAAATACTGGCAGTATCAGTAATTCTTCTCTCCATTTTAGGCCTGTTCTTCTGACAGCAAAGGAACATTCTAAAGATAAGCCCTGTGTATGCTTGGAGATCTGCTAATATTCTAATTATATTTTCCAAAAAGTAAAAATACTGGGAAATGAGGTATGATGTGATACTGCTGTAGATCCATAGATCCCTGGAAAAAAAAGGAAAAAAATCAGATGCCATTAATGTAAGTTAATGGTTTGAAAGGTCCTGTAATAGTTTATAAAGGTCCTTTGTCTGGAGACGAAAGCAGCTTGACAGACATAAGTTGTGAACTGCTTCACTTTCCATGCCGCCTTATATCTGTCAATATATTGGTTATGGAGCTCTGCTGAGGCCAGTCTAAAAAGGCAGACTGTCACATTTCTCAAAAGATAAAACACCCCTAAGGGTACAAAGAATTCAGGGACACAAGCTGATAGACAGGAGCAGCACTGCAACTCTAACATTTTATGGCTAAGTTCAATGAGTGAGTCCTTAAACGGGTAATTGAATTGATGAAAGGCTTACAGTTGCCCCGATTAAACTTGTTCTTTCTTCATATGTAAGACTCAGGATAGTTTAAGCAAAAATTGAGGAAGAAAATCAGGAGAGAGACATTCGTAAGCACTTTGAAAATTGGTCTCACATGAAAAGCTTGCCATTTGTTAAGTCACTTGCCGTTTGTCCACACAAAGAATCCTGTTTCCCAAGAAGTGTCATTTGCAACAGCCCCTTTTTTTCTAACTAAGGATTTGTAAATATTTTTAGAACATGTCTCACTGCTTCATGACTCATTCCCCTTACGATCTTTGGTATTTTTCCCATTTGCGATCGTGTGGCATCCCTGTGGCATATGGTCACCTGGGAAAGTACTATTAGGGAAAAAATTAAGGGATTTTAGCTATTTTTAATGACTCTTGGAAGGTAGAAATGTGCGACAAGAGCCACATCAAAGCAACATTTCTCAATCTACTGCATTACATCAACCAATCTAATTGTTTGCTCGTGCTTTCCATGCTGTATCCCTCTATTGTCTCTTTGTTTACAACTGAATTGTAAACTGTCTGGGAAATGTGCTTTGCTTCTGTGTGTGCTTATACACAGTGCCAAGTGCAAGAGAGTGATGGCCCATGACTTGGATCATTAGGTGCTATGACAAAACAATTTTTAAATAAATGCATATTGGACCAGGAACTCATAAATTCCTGCTTTAAAAAGCCTTGGGTTTAAACCTATATCTGATTAGTAACTTGCTTTATCTTTTTTTTTAGAAAACTCAGAAGGTAGTTATGTTCTTCACGTATTCAGCAGGTATATGATACCTTTCAGAGAATGAGGATTGTACCCTCAGATGGGTAACAAATCTCTGCGCGTTTAATACCATTTAGATAGCGTAGGGGAAGAACGCTTCCTGTAGGGGTGAATTTTATTTGCCTATGAATGTAAGTACTGGCTCATTGATATTTGGTGCATGAAGTTCAACTCATCTGTTCGCTCTGGCCATGATTCAGGCAAATGTTAAGTGTCAGCGAGCACGTATTATATTGAAAGTTGTCAGTGAGGACACATATACCTAGTTCAGGCAGTTTGAAATGAACGAATCGGTTTGGGCTCTATGCACCTCTGAAATAAAGCCTGTATTTGAGCTGAATTTTTGATGTTTGAGTCTCGTATAAGTAACTCAATATGGCTTACCAGTTGTTTAAGACCTTGCTTGCATGCTTACACTCTCTCCTTAAATATATATATGTGTATGTTGAGTATTCTGATAGATTTTTTGGAGAAAAATAGATTTCATTCACAGTTTATTTTTATTTATATGTATGTTTAGTGCCATGACATATTTACACTAGTCTCACAGTATAAGGTTCATGAATTAATATACCATGTGCTTGAATATTAATTTTTCTTCTTTAAATAAGGCTGGGTTATAACTGCAGTTTTTTTCTTCCCCCCAAACTGCTTTTGGATTCCTTCCACACATGGAGCATCATTCAACATTCTGTTTAAATAACCAGATTGGTGAGAATGTTTGACTTTTTAAAGCACCTTCTCTTTATGGAGAATTAAAGGTCATAGCTGGAAAACTGGCCATCCGAGCTCAGTCATTTCTATGTATTTTGTTAATTTTTCCTGGTTAATGGTCCTTTCAAATTCAGATTGCATGGTTACTTCAGAATCACATCAAATGTTCCTCAGAAATAGCAGCTCACAGTGGGAAAAGATAACCTATTCCCTTCAAGCACTGTAGCTCTATCTGTGAACTATCGGCATCACATGAAGATTGATTAAAGTTCTGCAGACACCTAATGCAAAAAAAAAATTGCTCTCCTTGCCTGTTTCAAAGGATAGCTATCTCAAATTCTAGCCTCTTGTCTCTAAGGTCTGAAACTGGCTGAGTCTGTTTATCAATTAGGGTGCCAGTGTTTAGAACAACATTCAGAGGATAATGGTAATGAGGGACCACAGTCATGGCTCCAGGGGAACATATTAGTATTAACCTCAATGCTAGGTCATGCACCATCCCTTTTAATGAGGGATGTTAGGGCTTCCCAGACAGGTGCATTTTGAGCTGAAGAGTAACATAACCTTTTCTACCTTATCATGTCAGGTGGCAAATTTAAACCACAGAGGACTGAAATAGGCTAGCTCAGCACTATAGATAATTTAATTCCTCAGCCATCTTTCCTCTTTATCTCCTGTTGACATGCTCCAGACTATAAAACAATAATAGAAACCATGCTCAGATAAACATAAACCTCACAAAGGTGTACAGTAGGCTTTGTGCCCTTTCCCTTGTTCACCTCTGTGAACTGCAGAATGGGGTGCTGTTGGTGAAGAGGTAATGGATAAACATGGATACTGAGTGCACTGTGTTTGGGGGTCCACCTGCCTGTGTCTGACAGACTACCTTCAAAAGCCTCAGCAACCTTGCCCTACCTAATGTGCAAGCCCAAAGGCTTTTTGGGGGGGCTGTTGGTTGTGATATATGAGGGATATATGAATTTGACCTAGTCCTCTTCTGCATGGCGTGCTTTTGCCAGTCTGTGCTCCCTTGGAGTTTCTATATTATATGCACGTCTCCAGAAAATTACCTATTTAAGCTTATAATGAAAAGTTTCCTGCGAACCACCACCTTGTTATGTGTTCCACAATGGGCTCACTCATAAAATAAGCTTGAAATACACCCTATTTCTCTTCAGGTTTTGGAGGATAAAAGCAATTGATTCCATTAGCCATCAGTCAGGGACAGAATAGCTCATAGATCTGAAAGTGCTGAATCCAAGTATCATTATTTATGGCTGGGAGGCAGCATGATTCAGTGAAATATGCTGCTTTCCCCGAGAGTTACATAAGAATTACCACTTTGATGTTTCTTTGTAATGTTGGATAAGCCACCTAAACATTTTGTGACTCAGCTTCCCCTTTTGTAAAAAGGGCATAATGGGACTTACCCTAAGAAAATATATTGTCATTGTAAAGTGCTTGGAGGCAGGGACAGGGCCTCTTTGCTACACTAACAATAGCAGTGACCTTTGAGGCAGGACAGCAGAGAGATGCAGGTATATCAGCAGTGCCTGCTCTGCCAGGAGCGTGGAGACAAGCAGCCAAGGCTACAAAAGCTTGGTGATGCCAGAGAGCCCTTGTAGCCGCTGGGCTGTCCAGGCTACTGGGTTCTGCTGCCTCCTCTGTACTGGAAGGCCAACCAGATGTTGTGACCTGACACGAAGGAAAGGGAAGCCCTCTCCTAAGAGCTAAGATCATTAGTGGGTATCTAAAGGGGGATACTTGTTCCAACATTGATTTATGCAGTCTTTTAATTACATTAAAATAGGTGTAGCCAGTTACATGTTTGCAGCAGAGTAAGCTTTTATGAGGCCAGACTAATGAATGAGCCCCTCTGCACCCTCTGAAATCATTTGAGTCCCTCCCTTGTGTATAGATTGAAATTACAGCAGCAGCCATAGCACAAGTGTGCCAGTACCTAGAGAACAGTCCAGTGCACCCATCAGTCAATGTCCTATTGATCACATTAACAAAAGTGGAGTAGTAGTGTGTCAGTGCTAAAATGTTGCCCTGGTTTTATATTTGCGCATTATTCTAGAGCTAATGTAATTTCAGTGATATCCTCTATAATTAAATATTATTAATAACCACGTGTTTTATTCAATTAAAGATGTTGTGGAAGTGTCAGTCATCTTTTTGCATCTGGTACAATGCAAAATTTCATTTGGGAAGGGCTGCAGTAGCTCTGCGTGGAGCTCAAAAGCCAGCTGAGAGATCTTGAAAGAAGTTTCGATTAGTGGAGGGAGGTCCACAGCAAGAAAAATATGCTGATGCTCTAAGCTTCCTCATTCTGACCCTCCTGTTCACTTATGCCAGTTAGAGACAGGCCTACATGGAGTTACTATTCAAACTGAGAAGGATAAGCAATAGCTTTTCAGACATGATCTATTCCTGGTAGCTGATGATTGATTTTAGATGTTTGAATAAATGCGCCTACCTTTTTTATAGTGATAGAATTGTTTCTGGTGCATAAGTGTTGCATTACATCGCAACACTTCTAGAGTGCAGCGGCAGCGATGATAGCTATATTTCAGGTGCCCTTCTTAATCATTCAGATCCAAGGCAAGAACGTGCCTTTGAACTGCTTGAGGGACAGCGTGATTGGCATCAAGTATAAGCACACCTCCTATTAAAGCTGTGGCACTGTGGTCAGTGAGAAACTAGTGCTGATCAATGCCACCCAAACATAGCCGTCAATAATAAAAGAAATCCATGACAGAAAAGGATTGTTGTCTCGTACCACAAAATGCCTCTTGTTAGCAGCAATGCTGTGTTCCTGAGTGGACAACTCATGGGCTAAGGAATAAGATGGCATCCATTTTTAGGATGATAGAATGCAATTGTTTGTCAAAACTTGTGGGCTGCGTATTTGGTTATTTTACAATAGCAGGGTCAGGTGTTCTGCTTTTTATGGTTATGTTGTGCAACACTAGAAAAAGTACAGAGCTGACAGCTAAATTTATGTTTTTCTAACTATATCCTTTACTGTGATCCAGGAAGTGTTTATCTTGCCCCATATCAATACTTGATTTGCATATTTATCTATGTACACACTGTAAAACTACTCTCTTGCTATGCAGAATTATACATAACCACTTTTTCCTTCTTCCTCATCTATACAATACTTTACGAAGTGCAACGTCAGCAGGGCTGTATGAACAAGATCCAGGAATGCCAGATACCTACTCTTACCTCTGCTGCTGTAATTCTTATGGGCCTGATCCAAACCCATTTGAAGTTTCTAGAAAGGCTTCCATTTATTTCAGTGATCTTTGCATGAAGTCTCAAGAGACATTTGCCAATTTTTTAGAGGACAATTGTCAAATTATGGGAATCCAACTTTGGTCACTTAGGGACTGATCCTTAAAACGGTGGTCTCCAAACTTTTTGGATTGTGCACCCCTATCAGCAAAAATTTTTGAGCATGCACCCCCAGTATATGTATAATCATTTCTTTATAAATTATATACATGTACTACTGTACTAATACATTATGTACATTATAAAACATACACAAAATAGAAAGTAAAAAAGGGTGAGCCAAAGATGAAATAGATAAATTTTAAAAAATTATTTATTAATGGCACACAAAAAAAATTCCTTCCTGCATCCCAATGGGTTGTCTTGTGTGCACCCCACTTTGGAGACCACTGTCTTAGCGGGTCCATTTATTGGCAGTGGCAACTTTGCATCATATACATAGTTTATATACAACTACTTGTACGTGCATCACAGTTTGGGAACCACTCATTTATGCCATTGATAAGTTTGAACACTTTACAAGCTTGTCAATGGCATAACCCTTCTCAGTTTTTTCCATGGAAAAATGGAAAAAAGAAGGAAAGTTAACAAGGTTACACAACCTGCAAGGGTTTTTTGAGAAGGCAACTATAAGACTACTAATACTATGTCTTACAGGACGCTAAGCATTGTAACATGTATGTTTCCTGGACAAAAAGTATCCTGGGCAAACTGTGGAGATTAATAAATGAGCCTGATATTACCCTTTTACATTATAAGAATGATCTCATAATTTTCATAATTTAAGATATGATGCCAGAATCATGCTTCTTCCCCAAACTAAATGATTCAGCAGAGAGTTGTAATAAAAAGAGGCTATCTGTCAGATTATGCTTTAACTAGAGCTGAGCCAAATTTTGGACTCAGCCATCAAATGCAGCTGTAGTCAGCCCTGGTTTAAATTCAGCTTGGCCTAGAGAATCTGCTTCAGCTTTTGCTTTGAGGTTTTTTTTTTAAATTACCATTAATTATGGATGTGAACTTTTTTTGCTCTGTCTGAATATGTGTAAATATTTTGAAGCTTCTGTTCACTGATTCCTGCTATGTTTGAACCCTGCTTATTAAGAGTGAAAACATGGGCCAAGTTACATCAGGTTGTCTCTCCTGTGCTCCTGACTACTTGAGCTGGTTCCACTAGAATGCTGTTGTCCAAGATAACTTTCATGTTACTTGACCCTGTTTGCACATACATTTCCCTTACCTCCTTCATTTTCCTCCTCAGAGCATATTGTTAAGTGTATCGGGACTAAATATGTTAATTTTTCAATAAGCAAACCCCAAATAAAATTAATTTACATGATTATTAAGATTTCTGAATACCTGAAAAAAATCACAGTTATTTTATGAAAGGAGCAATTTCCAAAGGTACAAAAATATTCAACATTCACAAAGGCTGCTCACCTAAATGTCACTCTGAACTTTTGAAATCTCCTTCGTAGTTATCTTTCCCTTCTCCATTTTATGACCTTAGGACAGAGAACATGTCTATTTAATGTCTACATTAAAATGTAGCATGTCTACATTGAAATATTCTGCTATTATTACCCACTGTAAAATCAAATGATCACTAACTTCCTCAGATCTTGCCATCATATTAAAATTTTTATCATCCCATTTCTCCAAAGAAACATTGTTTTAGCTGAACATCCTAATGCAATGTTTAAAAGTGGATTTCTTCTTTATTTTTAATATATACCATTTGTTGCATGCAAACTAAGTAATACAGGGAAAAGGAGGCACAGGTCTGTGGTGTCATCACGCTGTTAACATTGCCATAACGGAAAAAATGGAAAAAAAATTAAGATAATACAGCACACCACAGAATAAAAGTCCCAACACCACACAATAAGAAGTCTAGTATGTCAGTCACTGATTTAATATGAAAGATTTCAAAATGAAACCTTGGTGTAAGAAGCCCATTGCAACAAAGGGTTGGAAACATTCTCTCTTGCCATTTGAAATACATTTACAGGAGAAGAGCTGGAGTCTGCCTCACCATCAGATCAAACAGTGAGTTTGAGCCACTCTCCAGTGAGTAGTGCAATAGAAATTAACTCAGTAATGCCTTGTCTTCTGCTATCACAGGAACTCAGTCACCATACTGGACTTCATCCAAGAAGATCAATACAGTGAGTAATCTATACAGTAGCAGCTCATGGAAAGGTATGACATTAAACTGCATTTGGTTTATCCATGGCTGGAACAAAGCTCACCTAGAAGCTCATCTCAAAAAATTGCCCAAGCAAAAGTGAAAGGAAAGCTCTGCTTGAGTAAAATTAATGAAAGCGATGAACTCAGAGCTGTGCATTTTGGAAGAAGGCATGAGGGGTCTGCAAATTCTAGAAGGCCAAGGAATCTGTCCTGGTTTCGGCTGGAATAGGGTTAAATTTCTTCCTAGTGCTGTGTTTTGGATTTAGTATGAGGAGAATGTTGATAACACACTGATGTTTTCAGTTGTTGCTAAGTGCCCTCCTAGTCCAAGGACAGCTCCCATGCCTACTGACTGAGCTAGGTACACAAGATGGGAGGGAACATAATCAGGACAGCCAGCCCAGCTGGCCAATGGGGTATTCCATACCATGTGACGTCATGCTCAGTATATGAACAGTAGGCGTGATCCAGGAAGTACCGATCGCTACTTGGTTATCGGTCAGCGCGGGTGGTGAGCAATTGCATTGTACATCACTCATTTTGTATATTCTATCATTATTTATTATCATTATTCTCCCTTTTCTGTTCTATTAAACTGTCTTTATCTCAACCCACGAGTTTTTCTCACTCTTACCCTTCCGATTCTCTCCCCGTCCCACTGGGAGGGCGGGGGGAGTGAGTGAGCAGCTGCGTGGTATTTGGCTGCCTGCCAGGTTAAACCACGACAGAATCCTCATCTAGAATATTTTGTTTCATGTAAGTATGCGAGTTATATACGTGTATTATATACGTGAAATATATATATACACACACATGTATATATTTATATAAAAAGCACAGCATTGACATGTTCAGCAGTTAGTGCTGGCTTATAGGTAACAAGAAGAGAGCAGGTGACTTGCTGCTAGCTGCATCATATTTGTCCCTTTGTCAGCCTGGACTATAGCAGCAGCAGTTTATGGTCACTGCTGTCAGGGTCAGCGGATCTTATGGGCAACTTGTTCATTACACACATATTTGGAACCATTACTATGCAATAAATTTTAAAAGCTTCCTGTAACTTTAGTAATATATGTAACATTTAGACATAAATAACCGTTGCATCTGAATCTAGGTCAACTCGTTGCCTCTGTCATGAAAATAATACCTAATACCTGATTATGTCAGATTGAGGAAACTGATCTTAGCCACCTTGAATTGTTGTTTTTGAAGGCACAGGTTGTCAAGCCTTTTTGTGTGCAACAATCTGACACAAAGGAAGTACCCCTGGCAAGCTGATTATATTTATCCATCTTGCAAGCAGTTGTCCAGCCTGTGGATTTCATCTCTTACTCTGCAGGAGCGTTTTGCAGCCTGCAGGATGCATAGGCAAAGAGCTGGTGAAGACTCACCAGGGTCATGAACCTGAAACCACACGTGTTTAAGTATGTCAGTAGACCTACTGAAGTAATTGTGACTATTTGCATGGTTCAAGTCAAGTGTTTTCAGATTTGGGACTGTGCTGGTGAACATCAACTTTAATATAACAAAAGCAATAAATTAGTTTGATCCCAGATCTTTTAAATGTTGAGTTGTGTATGAAGTGGTTTGGACAAAAATGTTTGAATCAGCTTGCAACAACACATGGAAGAGTTCATGCAACTGTAGTCAGAACAAGGAAAAATAACCTACATTGACAATCATTTAGTAAAAAGAAAAACACCCGAATATAGAAGTTTATTCCAATTCATCATAACCAGATGTGATCTACAGTGTACTGTAGTTTCCATTCTTAACAAAAAAATGTGGACTAGATAAAATTCTATTGCTGTATTTGTTTTTGGTACCAAAAAGATGCATATATTTTCCTGTTACTTGCTCATACAAACAGTGCTGTCTGTGTTAGGACCTAATTAGAGCAGGAATTAATTTATTTCTATAGACAAATGCAGTAATAGCGGAAATGAAAGATTTTCTAATTATTTTTCCTTTTTATCATTAAGTGTAGTGTTAAGAACATATCAAAATTCTTCATTAATTTACATCCTTTTTCCTGAAAGTTTTTAGTAATGATTTTTCTTCCTCTTCTTAGTCAAAGTGGTTTGAAGTAGTCTTGGCTTCTCTACCAGAAGCTTTCATAAATCATGCTAAACAAGACACATATCTTTGTTGTTTAAAACTCAGTTAGGATGAGAATGTTAGTTCCAACTATGCAGTGTGACTTTTTGTCATCTGTAGTTTCTATTGATGTCACAACAGAAGGGGGAAGAAAATCCCCAAGTTTCCAACAATTTACAGGCAATTTCAAAATCCCGTTGCTACTTAGAGGACATTTGGATTACAACAAGAATCTTTGTCCTGGACTTTCAGATGCATTTGAAGTGCACCCTGAAGTACAAATGAAGAAATGGAAAATACTTTCATAAGGAATTACTGCTTCTGAAATAGGAATGCTTTGCATAAGTTTATTGAAATTTGGTGGATTATTTTCTGTGTCTGTCTTAGACTGTCTGCACTTGGAAATTTTCCACTATTACCAGTCTACATGTAGCACTACTAGAGCCTCAACTGTAGACAAGCCATTTGTGTCCTTACCAACAGATAACGACTTTTTTCAGAGCAGGTTTGGATGACACAGTAATGTGAATAACAGCATCTGCTGGTACATCAGAAGTACTGTAGACTGAGCTACGCTGGCAGGCAAGTCGTAAGTACCTCTCCTCAGGCGTTGCTTGCTTTCTTTTGTGACAGTAGCCAGTATAAGAAACCTTGTCACATGGGAAAAAGGGTTAAGGTACTCTGAAACTATATGCACTTCTTGTGAATAGAAACGCTTGTACAGAAGCTGTATGAAAATCTAAGGACTCCTGGCCAACCGGTTAGGGGGGAACGGGAGAGTCACTGGAGCATGACCATGCCTGTGGCTGTCCTGCTGCCCACCTGCAGCTCTCTCTCTTCTCCTGCCCTACTTCTCTAGTGGATCAGAGCTTGTGTTTACCCAAAATACCACCAGGACAATGCTTGGACAGCAAAGTCATGCGAGATGGGTGTGCTTGGCTATCTGGGTTTCCTCTCAGGTTCTGTTTTCTAATGAAGAAAATAACTTTATGTGTGTATATCTATCTGACCAAACAGGAAAGGTGTTTGCCACACCACTGAGTTACATGCGGAGAGACATGTACCTGGGACAACAGAGAACCCGTCTAGACTTCCCATACAAAATAATTGTTTCTGAGCCGCCTATTGTCACTTAGGAGCAAGATCTTAGGGTTATAGTGCGTCATTAATGAAAATATCAGCTCAATGCTGAGCAGCAAATGAAAAAAAAAGAGAAGGCAGATTACACATGAGGGATTGTTAGAAAAAGAAGTGTCATGGGTGAACCTGATGTAATGCAAGTGAAGAATGCAAAATAATTTCTGAACACAAGCTTGATACCGCACTATGGTCCTTGTTACCCTTACCAGTACCTTACAGGCGCACGCTTCGTGACTTCCCAATGCAGTAGGGAGATTAGGCCTCTGCCGCCATGGGCAGCCGGCCTGCGGCCTGCCAGCGTTGGCTGCTCATGGCGTGCTGGTTTTCTTCCCCACCCAAGGCTTATGCTGGCTTCCTGGCTGCCGGCTCTCACCTTGGCTTGCCCCAGGCACCCAGCTGGTGGTGTGGGGCAGCCATCCTGCCGCCTCCGTGCCCAGGTGCAGCCCCTGTGGTCTCCGCCACTTCCCATTGGCTGGGACAGCTGCCTCCTGCACCGGGATTGGCCCCCGTCTCCAGCACCAGTACCCTGATTGGCTGCTGGGAGGGATGCCAGCCCTGCAGCTGCCTGGGCAGCTGAGGCAGGTTCGTTCCGGGTCCAACCGGTCGGGGCTGGTTCCTAACTGCCGCGTGAAGGGGCACCGCAGGGGGCTCCTGCCGCCAGCACAGGGGCTGCCCCGCCACCATGGCAGCTGGGGACAAACCGGCCAACACCAGCCAGTCGCCGCCTCGGTCAGCGGCGTGCCAGCACCCCGAGTGCCGTTTGGTGCCTCCTCCTGCCTGAGGAGATACCCAAGAAGCAGCAGTGACAGTCAAGGGTATAAACACCAGCCGTTAAGACATTTTGGTCTGGAAAAGGGATGGCAGAGAGGGGATATATTAGCTGTCTATAAAATCATGACTGGTGTGAGGAGAGCGAGTGAGGGTGGATTGTTTGTTGTTTCGATGCATGAGCTAGTATCAAAGGAAGACAACATATGGCAGGTCAAAACAAAGAAGTATTGGCAATTCTTCATGTAATACCTAAGCAAGCTTTGTGGCGCTGCTTGGCACAGATGTGGTGGGTGATGAAGGCTCAGGGAAGAGAGTACACAGTTGTTAAACAGGCAGAAACCACCCTTCACTCACTCGTAAATTTTCAGAGGCCAGAGCAGTCTCTGGCAGTATGAGTGCTGCAACAAGGACCAGTTAGCTCTGTTATTACTCTGCTTTCTAGGCATCTGCCTTTGGCCACTGTAGGGGACAGGAAACTGGGCGAGGTGGCCCTCAGTCTGACCTAAGAGCTGTCTAGTGTTCTTACGTACCTACCGTTTACCTGTGATGTGTAGCTACTTCTGGAATGGAGCTTTGCAGATAGACGGACACCTAGAGCTCAGCCCGATGTTTGTACCTGGGTGAAGGGGAGCTTTGGCCATTGATACTGGAGGATACAGCTAAAGAAATGTCTTCAGTAGTATTGCTGGCTAACAACTTTAGCACGTTTTATGATATTTGATGTTTCCAAAGTCCCCGGTTCTTGGAGTTATGGGAGAATGCAGAAATATCCATTTCCTTGCAGAGGTTCAGGTTACACAAGCTCTTGGGTTTGTAAGCTGTCTGAGAGGTCAAACCCAGTCAAATGCTTGTGTGGCTTATCTTGTATTAAATATTGCAGTAGTCATCTTATCTATCTGAGAAAGGTGAAGGGTTCAGTGACCCCGAGACTTGAATCTGTGGTGCCAGGGAGTCATGGAATTTTTCAAACGCTGTATTATGCTTATCCTCTTAGACTCAGACTTTTTTTAAAAGGTGGTTTTAAAGATTCCTATACAGTTAAAAAGGTACAGTTAAAAAAAAAAATCCCTCTGATTGTATTAATTTGTAAGCCTTGCTCTGATCCTACAAAGCACCGAGCACCTCAAGTAAAAGGGTTTTTAACTTCTGTTGGCTTCAGTGGGAATTGTTGGACTATATGCTCAGTCAGAAATCAGAAGAAGAGAGGGAGTTTGTACAGGGTTCAGAAATGTCTTTGGAGTTCACTCATGGCAACACTCACAACCTTATCACAAGGTCATGATTTTAAGGGCTTCTACAGCTCTCAGTTCCCATAGCTGTGGTAATAGAAGGATATTTGCTATCATTATACAAACAAACATCCAACCTTTGTGACTGAGAAAAATGTAAAAACATTGAATCCATTTATCTCAACACCAGCAGACAAGCCAGACGACTGAAATATCACAGAGCTCTGAAGTACAGTAATTCTTAAAACAAGCTCATGGTATTTTTAATGTGTTTAGGGTTAGCAATCTTGGGATTTTCAGGCTTATGTCCTGTTCCCCCATTGTGCTGCTTATTTTAAGTTTTGGACAACAAAACTCCTACATCTGTTTGCACATGGGAGTGAGCTAATCCTCTAAAAAATTCTGAGACCAAGACTGCTTGTCTTGATGTAGTTTCTAGTGGGTAGGCTGCTGGGTCACTACTGGCCCTCTTAGAGGTGATACTAATGCCTACTGTGAAAGGGCTTTCATTGATTGAACGAGCCCTGCTATGTGTTACAATAGGTTGATGTTTTCTCTACCTCTTCTGATACATTCAAAATCATTTCACAAGCTATTTTCACAAACAGTGGGATCAGGTTAATATAAGAAGGGGCACCTTCCCCGTGAGCCCTGAGCTACTGTCTCATCCAGGCTTTTCATATGCTTAAATGATAAGCAATATTTTTGTTCAAAGCTCTTGGCTATTCTTTTTGGACAGAAGCACTCTAATTCCTTAAAACTTTTCCGAGCAGCTCTTCTAAATAACACTGATACACAAAAAAATCTTTTCTGATTGCCTGCCTGGATTATGTAATCTCATATCTGAACAAAGTAATTTATTATCAATATCTGACGTGCTGCAGCTTCCCCAGTATATTAATAGCTGTATCCATTATTTTCTAAAGAAGAATCTCCTGGGCCTTTCTTGTGATATAAGTGTTACTGCTAACTGGGTAGCTGGCTGGAAAGGATGATAGTGTCCCCTGCTATTATAAATCTAGTGAGCTCACCTTTAAATGTCTGTCTTTATTCTCCCCTTTGGGCATTGTTCCAGTCACTTTTTGGCCTTTTTATTTTAAAGAAAAATCCTGTACATATGGTCGAAGGAGGAAGTATACTTGCCCTCAGATTCAATAAATGTGGACTTGTTCTATATATTTTGGAACCAGACTGCCATTGTGCAGGAGAGAAAAAAAGAGAGCCATCTTCAATGAAAAACTAAATTAGTAGCCCGCATGTATCAAACAAGAATAAAAGCCCATGCTAGAGGATACAGTAGATCTAAATATGCATGCCCTGGTTCACGTAGATGGCCAAACTCTTTCAAACAGAAACATAATTTGACCTATGAAGTAATTAATGCCATGATTATGGGGAGGGAAGACACCACAGTTCAGGCTGCAGCCGGACTGCTTTCCATTAATAGAAAGCTCTATTATCCCCTCCCCCAACACACATACTTATCTCAGTTTTAAAAATCATGTTGGCTACAAATTTTCTCTGTCTGCACTGAAGGCATAGCAGATTGTTTCTGCAAAATTTCAATGAAATTAGTGTGAGTTTTTCAAGTTATCCAATTCTAGTTTTTTAACTCCATTATTTGAAAAGGGTAGCTCACCTCTTCAATCTTGCTATATAAATCCCTTTTACCAGATTTTTGGGGAAGATAGTTTGGCTTCAATTAAAACATATTTATTGTTTTTGTTCTAGATAGTTCTGAGGCCAATCTCCCACACATCAATATCAATGGTTTTTTTTTCTGCTGGGTTTAGCAGGAAGAGGAATACCAGCACATATTGTTTAGCTGAAATCTAAGATCATGAAAGATCATGAAAGTTTTCTTCACACAACCTGTAATTAAACTGTGGTACTTATTGCTACAGGATTTTGTGAATCTCACTTTTTTATGTATATCAAAAATGTAATCAGACAACTTCATGAGAGGAAAACCTATCAGGGACTTTCAAATATGCAGATAGTAACTCTACCTAAAAAAAATCCCTGAATCATAGATCACTAGAAACTACAGGACTATACTGAGGCTGTGTCATTGTGTTTGCCCCTTCTTATTCACTTCCTTAGGCATTTGCTATTGGCATCTGCTGGAGAAAAGGTACCTGGTGGTATATTGATTTGATCAATATGGCCAGTCCTGGTTATGTCAACAAAAAATTCACTTTAACTCAAAGGAAAAAAACATTCTTTTAGAACTGTAGCAAAAGCTTTTTAATAAATCACACTAGAAATTCAGTCTTTCTTTTTAGTTTGATACACAGAACAGTTCTGTTATGTTCTTCATATTCTATGATCCCTTTTGACAATTATAAGGAAAAGGAACAAGGTCATATTTTCAGCTTCTGGGGTAAAATATATTGACAACTAAAATGTGATCTGAAACTTTTGCATTATTTGAAGGAATACTTTGTCAGATTAAGAGCCTGAAGATTGCTGGTTTACATTTTTCATAAGCACTTTCTATTTCTTTGTATTCCTGAAAATTATACTACTACAGATTGAAATGTAGGACATGCATAAAGGGCAAGGGTAGTGATTTTTTAAGAAATTGTGGTTATTTTTATAAGTAGGTGTCTCTTCATTTGTGTGAAACCAGTGAAAATATGTAGGTTTTGTTATTGAGGTTTTGAGCTCTGTTGATCTCTTTTCTTAAAAAAAAACTGTTTTAAAAATACCTTTGAAAATTGGAAGAGGCCTCTAGGATATAATCAATGCCCATTCTCTTCCAAAATGTTCCTGAGGTACAGGGCCAGGCCGAGGACTCATGCCTGGGTTTTTCCACTGAAATTCTCCATCCTCCGTAGGCCTTCCGAGGACTGTGTTCATACCATTTCCAAAAGGCCAGACCCATTCCATTATCTCTGTTTTCCAGTGAGGTAACTGAACGTCTTGCCAAGGGTCACTAGAGAAGCCTGCTGCAGTGCCAGGAACAGAAAACTAGTATCATAGGTTACGCCTACATCCTTGATAGAACCTCATTTGTAAACGGTCCCTGTCACGCCACTTAGGACAGCTATAAAATCAAGCTAATAATGTTTATACTTAGTTTCAGAAGGAGAGTTAGAAATAAATGTTTGCTCTGCAAATGCAAAGATTTATTTTTCACATGGAGTAATTGCAACTGAGTAAAAATGGGAAGACAATCAAAAACATTTAGAGGACTTAAGATCACAAATGACTGTCAGTGCCACTGGTTTTCATAATATTTTAGATGCTTTTGTATATCCTTTAGGGAGGCTCATCTATGTCCAAGAAAAAGCTTTGGCATTATGTTACCTAACTTTTTGACACCTGGCCCCTGACGTGCAGTTCAAAACCGTATATTAGGCACAGCATTTCTGGCTGTATGAATATTGAATACCTTTTGCCAACAGGAGAGCAATGGAGTTGCATCAGAACGCACTGCTTGGAGGCAAGGGCCCTCTACTAGGTGGAAATTAATTTTTTAAAGGAGCAAAGTCTTTACTCTCACACAGATTTCACTGGGATTTAAAGATACTTCTTGTTTCAGGCAGCTACTTCTTCATTTAGGGAATATTTATCCCAAATATCTCAGATACAAGAGAGTTGAGATCCTTGCAAAACCTCATTTTGTAATAAACCCTGTAAAATAAATACTGGCTCTGGCCTTAAATTAAAAAAGGAGAATTTATTGCTAGAGTTTAAAACTACTTTCCTTGAAGATGTCCAAAGCGTAAACTGGGCATCTTCAAGCCCTGATAGGGCAGAGATGAATGAGGAGAAGGTTGGCTGTCAGCCAGCAAAGCTGACCACTGAAAGAGAGAAGTGTGATACATTATACCTTGGCCAGCCTGTGCCGTCCTGACTGCAGACCATTCTACAAAAGACACGTGAGGACAAAGTCAGGATTCGGAAGAAGCTGAGGCACAGAAACTCAGCAGCCCAGGACCACCTCTGCTTTAAATCCCAGCCTCTGAGAATGAACAAGCTCAGCCAGACACAAAATCAATCTGTAGTTAAAATCCATGATCTTTCCAAAGTTTTTTAAGCCCAATATAATAGTGGGGTCCAAGAGCTGGCTCTGAGAATGTAATGCTCTAATACAGGGGTCTGGTCTCAGAAGCAAAGCACTGGCTTACGGAATGGTTAATCCATCTTCCCTGTCTGTCTCTGCTGCCTATAGTTCCTGCTCATTTGAACTGTCGTATCCTTTCTCCATTATGTAATAGCCTAGAGGTCACACATATTCCTCTGCTTTGAATAATACATCTCTATGAAGCCTTAGTATCTCTGTTTGAAAATTTATTTCTTTCATTTTAATATTTTATCAATTTTGTCCTAAATGGATGACCTTAACTGGTTGCAGTTCATTTCATTTCTTCTCTGCTTAAATATTTTAAAGGTTCCAAAGTACAAACATCATTCATGCAGTGTATAACAAAAATGCTCAGCTTGAGCTTTGGATTATTTAATTGTAATTGTCAAGCTATTATTAAAATTGATTTTTTTTTTTCTTTTTGCAATTTCTCCCCCCCACTCCTTCTCCCCATTTCTAACTTCTTTTGTCACATCCTTTATGCTGGTATTTACTACACTTCCCAGTGCTTATAGAAGAGCTATACAATGCATTAGTACCATTACTTGTAATCACTACGCAGTGGGGATAGGCATTGCATTCAGAAAATACCTCAGTAAAAGAATTGATCCAGTACCGAATACAGTATTTGGTGTTAGGTACAAGTAGAGCCTTTTGCCCTTTATTTGAAGAAAAAAGAACTAAAGTTATATTTTATGAGCTGGTACCATCTTGGTGCTGTGACCAATCTGGATTTCATTAAGCTGGAAAAGGGTTGTATTTGAATGGTAAATCATCACAACATATACATGTGCAAGAGGAAATGAAAGGAGTTAACAAATATCTGGCAGTCTTAGCTGTGAAGTGGGTTGTGCTGTTAGAGGTGTCATTTTGGGCAGATAAGGCTCTTTGTAAGAGTAGCAGTCCTACCCCTTCTCGAGCCTTTTTAGGTAATTAAACTCTAACTTCATAAATTTCATATTAGTTGGTTATGGCATTCATGCTTCCTGTCCTGAGCAGCAGCGTCACTACATGCAGCTTCACACTGACGGTTGCTGAGTTCCTGGTCTTACTAACCCTTCTGGTGTATAAAATGCTTTGGGTTATTTAGAAATGAAAGGCAATAAAAGCTAGTAAGCACAATTTAATTTCATGATTGTTATTCTGCACTTACACTATAGAAAGCAAAACTAAGTTATGTGCACTTCACATTGTGGCATTTTTATTAAAAATAGGAATAACAACACTCTGAAGGAATCTGATTCATCTCCTTGAGTGCTTTTAAAAGAACTGTAGCTGTTCTCTGTTTGCAAAATATAAAAATCAGCACACAATTCATTTTTTATATTGAAAGGATTTGATTATTTGGGATGGGTCTGTATTTATGCTGTTTTTTACCTTTCTCATTTTCTTCTGTCATTCTTTTGTTCAGCACTAGTCTTGCACAACTGTAGCTATATCGGCAGTGTTAGTAAGATGTGGATTCATGTTTCATTTCTGACATCTCTGTGTCATGTTACAGTGTCATAACCTGTGTTCTGGTTTGGCTATGCAGTATTCCACATTAGAAAGACACATTAAATCCTTTTCTTTCCCACTGAGGCCCTAACTACCATATTTAGAAAAGCATGAAAGAAATGGCACCACCTCTCTTACACTGGCTGTAGGATTTTGTTTTACCTTGTGTCATGTCACCACAAAAAATGTCATTCAGGTCACTGTGCCTCCGTGCGAACAAATGGGGACATCTTGTTTTCAAGTGTGAGTCTTGGGCTGTGCACAGAGGTGAAAAAGAGTTGAAATGAGTGAATGTATAAGTAGGATGCCTCTTGTTTGCTCGTGGGATGGAGATCTGGATCCTTGGACATCAGCCATTTAGTCCTGAAAAGTGTTTTTATGGTAATCATGTTTTCCCCAAAACCATAGAATGGGTGTGCTAAAACCAGAAAAAATGCTTTGAATAGTTCTTGAAAGCACACTTGAAACACTTCTTGCATATTGTTTGCCCTGTAGAAATAGCTCTCCTGGTTTCTGAAAAAGTTACTGAAGGTAACTAGCATTGCTTCTGTAACTACAGGGATTTTCTTATTCAGGTGGCATGGCAGGTGAGGCTATCTTGCCTCAACAGGGAGTATGTTAATATAATCCTTCAGTAGGGTTTTGCAAACGCATCCTCCACATCCCTAATTATATAATTTAGAAGTATAAGCATTAAAAATCCTTCTAGATACATATTTAAATCCTAAAAGATCTCCTTAGACTGAAGTATTACACTAGATAGAAAGCTTAGAAATTAATTGTTACTAGAGCCTGATACATTACAACAATTATGAACATGTTATCTTTATTAACTAAATGTCAGTAATGGTACTGTGAGTAGTGCTTAAATTTAAACAGCTTTAATATACTTGTAAACTGTATTTCTGGCTAGTAGGCAAGCCAGACAAAACATGGGGGGTGGGGAGGGAAGGGGGGAAAGAGTAGGGTGTACAAGGAGAAGACCAGGAACTGAGGCACAGAGACAAAAAATTCTGAGACAGTTCAGTCTGACTCCAGTATCTGCTGTTCAGTTGTAGCCATGAACAGATACCCAAAAAACCATAAAGGAACTGTGTCATTTTTCCAGAAGTAGATTTCCCTGGGAAATATGTCACTTTGGCCAAAGTGAAAGTGCACTGCTCCTCTTTACCTCAACGGGGTAAACATGCTCATGAATAGCAGTATTTTTATGTGACTACAGCTGCTCTCTGGATAAAGGCCTGAATTTTGGGAACTAAAGGTTATGAATTCAAATCCCAGTTTCCACTTGCAGATGCGTGTATACATTTGGCTGGAAACAATGCTGTCTGTATGTATACAGCCATGGATCATTGCAGCAGCACAAGTCAATTAGCCTTTGTGACACTCTGTCGTCCTGTGAAATAATTTTATGAATACTTCAGGGGATGTTGTCAGAAGGACAGTGCTGAGAACTACAGGACACAAAGGGTAAGGCTAGCAAAATAACCACCTTTGCCACAGGTTTCCAAACACTTCTGTGTTTACAGACACCTGAACTTCTCCACGTTTCTTTGGTCTCTCTTGGGAAATACAAAGCATAACAATTAACCTTTACTTATTACAAACCACAAAAAGGCATAGGAAAGTCTCTAAGGTGGCATGCCTCGTTTGAGCTTTCCACTGGTGTCTGCAACGATAGGCATGTTGTGGAAGTCAAGATAGGTAGAGCTGAGCCTGCTAATTACAATGTATTTTTATAGGCCCCATTTTGCTTTTAAAGGCAATGATACACAGTAGTCTTCAGCTTTGATCTGCAATGTAGGAATCAGACTGGTATAAGATAAATCTCCAGTCATTCTTCAGTAGTTCCATTTCACTGGAAGCTATTCTGTGAAATAACAAAAGACTGCAGGTGGTTGTTCTCTTTTACCACCAAAGTGTTTTTTTACATTTTCTATTTCCATCCCTCCCAGAAACTCTAAATTAATCTCTCTTAAGAAATACTGAAATTTTGTAAACTTTTTTTTTTTTTTTTAAATTTGCCAGCTGCAAGTTAAACAGACCTCTTGTCTGTTTATCGTTTGTTTGGGGGTTTTTTGCCTTGCCCTTTTTGGAAGGGAAAAGGTGTGCATGAGGAAAACTTTTTATTTTCTTTTTAATATGACTTGAAAGTTGAAAAAATAACAGGTTATTAGTTTCTAGTTTTAAAATTTGTGTTTTAATTTTCTCTCTAATGAAATCATGAGAGATTTTCTTAACCTTGTTGCTCTGTGTTTTGTTTGTTTGGTTTTTTTAGCTTTTTCCCCCACTAGAGAAGTATGAAAAGGCTGCTTTTCTGAATAAAAACAAGTGTAAGTAAAAGAAAGTATCACTTTTTTCTTCAATTATCCCTCCTGCCCAATTTTGAAATATAAAAGAAAGTTTTCATTTTACAGAAAGTTTGCAGGAAATTATAGTGATTTTTCTTCCGCTCCATCCACTGTGCTTTCCTTCCCTTTTCAATGTTTTTCACTGAAGACTCTCTATGTGACATCGCACATTGTTAGGAGGTGAAATTAATGTAGAGATTAAGTGTTAGACGTGGGAGGTTTCACGGGGGGCAACAGGTGAGAGTAGAAATAGAAGAAAATCATTGAGGGAAAGAGCTAAAGATAGAATTGTTTTGTTACTGTTTGACATGTCTTGGAAAGAAATTGACACAAAAAATGTAGGATAAAATTAAATGAAAATTTATGCTAAATCCAAAAAAAAGAGTATTTTTTATAAATAGACACCCCCTAGTGTAAAAACTATGCCTTTTCCTGCAGGAGGCTATGAGATGGCCATTGGGCACTGGCCAGCCCCATGCCAGCTGCACCCAGTTCCCCTAGCATCTAATGGAAGTCAAACATTAGACTGGGTTGGAACTGGGGAGCCCGACTTTTGAATTAATTCACTTGATGGCTGCTTATACAGGGACCCCTGCAGCCTCATGGCCTTTCAGACCACCTCTGAGTGCCAAGCTCTCGGCTGCAGCTCTTGCTGTCTGCCACCACAGCTGTGGTTCTGTCCTGCCAGGCCTCCCTCCAGGCCTGCTTGCTCCTCTCCTCCCCAGGGTTTAGGCATCTCCAGCTTCACAGCTTTGGCCTGGCTATTGCTTACTGCCTTAACTGTGTATTCCTTGACCAGCTTCATTTCTTGACATTGCTGAAGCAGACGGCAATGTCTAATCCTGGCCCACATTTCCAACACCTTGAGATTCATTACTTTTCACAGGGAAGTATTACTGCTACTTCTTCAGCTTTTAAAATTTTACTTAAGCAAAGGCGAACTACAGGTCTTGTATGCTGCACACATGTCACAGTCTAACCATGAATTAAAAACAAGACGTTGTTGTTAAAAGCATAGTATTGTACGAGTTTTGATAATGAATTATATACAGAGACAAGCAAGGTAATTATTCTATTTGACAGTCCTGTGCAAGCCTCATTTGCAAGGTTTAGTTCAGTTGTGGGCACCAGGTTTGAAAATTACCTCAGTATGTTGGAAAGAGTTCAGCTGACAGCAACAAAAATACCAAAAAGTTGAAAAATGAGGCCTATGAAGAGAGGCTAAGAAATTTTGGCATGGTCTGGCTAGAAAAAACAAAGCTGAAGGGAGACATAATAATTTTAAAAATAACTAAAAAGGGATGTTATAAGGAAAAGAGGGCTCAGTCTCACCAGTGAAGAAGAACAGGACAAGTCCAGTCTAAACTGTAGATTTAGGTGAAACGTAGCTGGTATGTTAAGGCTAGCTCCATCTGAGGGTTGTGCCAGAGAAAACCAGGTGGAAGGTTGGATGTTGGAGTGAGGCAGACAGTCACCTTCTGTCTTTCAACTCAAGTTGGCAAAGGAGGGCACCAGGAGTTCAGCCTGGGGGGAAGGAGGAGAACAACACTCATGCCGTGGGGTTTTTGGGCTGGTACCCCGAAGCTGTCCCTAGCCAGCAAAATCTAATTACCTAGTTTTCCTTCTTCTGAATCCACAGGAGACTGAGGCAATTTTCACCAGAGCTGGCAGGTACAGTTTGACTCTGGCCCCACTTTATTTCTGTAGAACTAGATGAGGTTGTCAAAGGGAGTGTGGAAATGGCTGTCTTAGGTATGGTTGAGGTGAGATTTGGTATCTCTCTAGCAAGAAGAGTTTAGGAGTAATGAAATCAACTGTGTTCCTTGAAGAAGAATGAAAGTAACCTATTAACAATCCTGTGTCACAGTATTGATTCTGTTCTTATATTTTCAGTGCTTTGAAGCTGCTATGGTCTGTTGGTTCATTAAGTTACATTTACAGGTTGTCCCTAAACACTGGCTTTTACATACTCTGCATTTTAACACTCTTTAAGTGCATATCGATATGTTCTGTCCTCTGTGGAAACCACAGTCAAAGAAATCCCATTTCTGCAATAGCTAATGAGGTACCAGAATGGTAAAATAAACAGAAGAAGGAACTGCACAGTGTCAGGAAGCTCAACCAAAGAAATGTCACCTTCAGAGAAGCAGCAACTTGAGAAATGACCTTTCACTTTATTACAGTGTGCCAAATTTGGCTGGATTTAGACAAGAACCTACAATTACTGAATATTTAAAAGTGTATACTCTTATTCCTGAGGAAGCTGAATAGAGTTGGGGGGGCATATGTCATAGAAGCATATATTATGAAAGATGTGTTTGACACACTGACAAGTACCATGACTAAAATTACAGTTGAATTATGCAATTAGATTTTATTAACTATACATATTATTAAGGATTTTTCATTACAGAAGAAAGGATGTCAGGGTCCTGGTGGTTGTACTGACCTCTTGTGCCACGAGGAAAGATGTAGGAAGGCTTCCAAAAGAGCAATATAGTTCCTATTTAATCTTTAAATAAGAAAAAAGGTCAAGGAACCATTGCTGCTATTTTATTTCTCTCAAGTCTTCACCAAGAAGGTATCCCATTTTAACGTGCGTTGCCTTAAATTTATACATATTAGTAAAATATAAATCACTGAAACATTACATACCTTAGAATGAACTTCGCACTGTATTTATAGCAGAACTTACAAAGTGTAGTATGTGCATGTGTATGAATCCTCAAAACTATGTAACTAACCTCTGGGGGTTTCTCACTTTAATTCACTTCATTTCTGATTTCATTCTGAAATAAAAAAGAAAAAAGAAAACCTTCCAACAGATTACTTAAGATCTCTGTAAAGATGTCATATCCACACAGTTATTCACTTATCATGCCAAAGGAAGAAAAAAAAAGGTGGCAAATTATATTTATAATGTAGTTTTATTTAAAAATTAAATTAATATTAAAGATAAGTAAATGAAGGTGAGTATGCAGAAAACAGTTGGCTCAAGACAGGTAGGGGAAAAAAACCCAAACAAGATTGCAAGCACTGGTGTAATTACAGGGTTTTCCTCTCTCCTTCTTGAAGACCGCTAGTTATGCTGCAAGTTCGGCAAGAAGCCTAATTGTTCCTTAAAAGTTTTACTTCCCTTCCAAACTGGTAGTGACTCTTTCAGAGTAGGTGCAGCCCAGTTCTTCAAATGGCATATTGCTCAACAGCAACCATACCAGAGCTGGTCCTTTATCACCAGCTTGGTCTGGCTCATTTCAGTACGTAGAGCAGTACAACCTTATCCTTCTTCAGCCTCCACTTCCACAACACGCAGAAAGCTATATTAAAAGCATGTTCAATTAGATTCTGGAATTAAGCCTTCAGGACTTAGGAAGTACCAATGCTGCAATACAACCTTATCTCAGTCCCTTGGGCATGTATGCCTTACAATAATCTTCAATTATATGATTGTTATTTTTTGCAGTGGGATGCAGTAAAGGAACACCGATATTTCAGTGGAAACTCAAGTTCAACTCTGGGCAGTGGTCAGCAGCACACCAAAGTGCACACAGGTACTCTTGCCTATCTTTAACAAACTTCAGCCCCTGCTTGTCTCACCCTCTGTAAGTTGTCCCTGTCCCAATGTTGTCACTTTTCCATTCATGGCCTCCTTTTCTGTTCTTTTTGCTTAACCTTAACTCCTGAGGCTTCTCATTCTAATCCCAGTCTCTTTATCAAGCCAGATCTAGTTTGTCTTCTGGGTCTCCTTTCAGAGTCTGCCCCTGACGTTCACTCACTTGCCTTTCACACCCCAGCATATTTCTCCCTATCCACTCCCTTTGGATGTGGTTTTTGTTCTGTGTTTGAATTAGACAGATTTCTCTCCTTTACAGCATGGATTCCTACAAGTCACCGATGTGACCAGGACCCTGTTTTCACTCCTGGTATCCAGCAAGCTGAGAGTGGCCACTATAAAGAATGTCCTTTTGAGCTGCCATAGGTGTTGGGGCTGCACTGTGATCATATACTCCATAGTATGAGTTGTCTGGTCAGCCCTCTAAGTTCAAGCATGCAATGAGGTTGGAATTTTCTGAGGTTTTAGGTGTTTAAGTTCTGACAGTTCTCCCTTGCAAATAATGATTTTCTGTTCCAGAGCCTGGGGCTATAGAATACTTCAAAAGTCTCAAACATATTTTGTAATATATTTTTTGCAAGTCTCATTCTCAGAAAGAGCTGCACGAGGCAGTCATCTGACATGGAAAATTTCAGCTCAATCACTTAACATTTGGTCAAGTTATAAGAAACTGAATGTAAAATAATAGAGCAGAAAGCAATGAAAAGATGCCATTCTGGATTTGGTCTTGAATGTATGCAACCCTTCATAGCGGGATAGCTGCAGCCACAATATAATCAAACTTAAAATTATAGTGGGAGAGAGCAAGTTAAATAAATTCAGTACACAGATTTTCAGTTTAAGGACAGGGAACTACATAAAAATGAGGCACATTCTCAAAAAAAACCCCAAACCTTATAAGGAGCAGTCTGAAAAGCAAGAAACCTAAAAGCACCCTAAAGGCTGTTAAAAGTTACTGTGGTAGAAGCTTAGCTAAAAATTGTGCCACAATTCAAAAAGAAAACAAAGCAGTCCAGAAATTCCCTGGATGGCTCAATGTGAAAATGATGTAGTCCATCAAAAGAAAAAGGAATACTTTTAAGAAATGGAAAGCTTGCTCAAATGAGAACAGGAAAGCCCATAAAAATGGCAGGTCAATTTCAAACAAGAAATTAAGAAAGCTAAAAAGAATTTGAAGAGAGCCTTGCAAAGAATGCTGAAGCTGATAGTAGAGAATTCTGTAAATACACCAAAAGCAGGAAGCCAGCTGAGGATTAGTGGGACCACACAATGGCCAAGATGTAGAAGGGGCTGCAGCAGACGAAGGAACCTCAATGAACTCTGTTTTTTATAGCAGAAGCTGTCTGATTCCCAATTCTGATGCATTCTTTGTAGCAAATTAAGTCAGAAAAAATAGATCAATTTGAAGTAAATACACAGGGTGTATTGGTCCGAATAGACAAGTCAGATGTCAGTAAGTCACCAGGACTGGATAACATCCACCCAAGAGTCCTGAAGACACCCGAATATGAAATTGCAGAACTGCTAGCCGTGATGTGTAATAAAATTACAGAGAGCCACTGTGCCGGAGGGCGAGTGCATGGCCATCTACAAAGTTGCCAACTTCCATTTACCAAAAGGGCTCTGGATGGGATCTTGAGAACTACAGACCAGTGAGCCTTACTGTCATTCCTAGCATAATGGTAGAGTACCATCTCTAATAATAATAATAAGGAATAAGATCAGTGAGCACAAGGATAAACTTGGCTTATTGAGAAGGAGTCAGTTTAACTTCTGTAATGGGAAGTCCTGCCTCACTAAGATGAAGTTCTTTGATGGTGACAATAAGAATATGGATAAAAGAGATCCATTGGACATAATACATTTGGATTTTCAAAATGCCTTGGCCAAGGTTCCAAAGAATAGAATAGAATAGAACAGAACAGAACAGAATAGAATAGTTCCAGTTGGAAAGGGACCTGCATCATCTAGTCCAGCTGTCTAAGGTTATTAAAGAAAGTAAATTGCAGTAAGACTGGAGGAAAGGTCCTTGTGTGGACTGAAAACTGGACAAAGGATGGGAAGGAAAGGGTGAGGATTAATGGGCGTTTCTCAGGATGGAGAAGAGTCAGCAGTGAGGTCCGCCAGGAATTGGTCCTGGGACCATTTTCATTCAGTATCTTCAACAAAGAGCTGGAGAAGGGAATGAATAGTGAAATCTTCAGGTTTGCAGGTGATATTAACTGATTTTGCATCACAGGTGTTAGTGTAGATAAATGTGATCTAATGAAAAATAATCTAATCCCTACCTACCTGACGTTGAACCTCAGAACTGAGGTTCTGAACTCCTGAATTCAGAAAAGAGATCTTGGAGTCATTGCTGTCACTTCTCTGAAATCATGAGCTCAAGGTGCTGTGGCAGCAAAAAAAAAAAAAAAACAAACCAAACCAAAAAACGCCAAGGAAAGTACTAAGTACAAAAGAAGGATGACGTTTTGTCACCATACAAAGCTGTGATGCACCCACATATTCAGTACGGTGTGCAGTTCTGGTTTCCACATCTCAGGAAGGGGGCAGTGGAATTAAAGAAGATACAGAGAAAGTCAGTCAAAATGCTTGTGATGATGGAGCAACAGCCTTGTGAGGAGAGACTAAAAAAGCGGATATTCTTCTAGTTTGGAGAGAAGGATGGGGGGGATGTGACAAAGGTTCTCAAAATCACAGATGTGATGGATGAGCTAAATCTTACTAGTATCAGAAAGCTCAGAAAGGAATTAGACAACTTCATGGACAGGATGTGCATAAAAGGATACTAGAATGACTATGTGGGAAGGTAACCTCTAAAATCTCTACAACAACAGTGGATGCTGGAACGGTAGAAGGGGAGTGCATTGCTAACAGTTGCCCTATTGCTCACATGCTCTCCCTAAATAGCTTTTCCTTTGTTGTTATCCCCACTGGCTTGGAGATAGGCCAGGCATTAGCCAAATCCCCACAAAGCTTCCCAGGGAGAAAGATCTAAGGGAAAAGTAAATAAAGAAAAAAAAAAAAAAACAAAACTGTTTGAGGATGCAAAAACAACTCATGGTGCAACAGCTAAAAAAAAGGGAAGGGGTATGACGGTCAGAGTATCAACAATATACAGATAGGGAAGTAGAGGGAAACACAGAGGAAAGCACCCAGGTGTGCCTACTGCTCCCTGTAGAGCTCCAGGGATAAAAAAATGGAAACAGTTGCCAGAACACCCTCTCCTCCCCATTCTTTTTCCTGCTGTCAGAGACACAATACCAGGCTGGACGGATCATTGGTCTTACCCCAGAGGGTGTTTCTTATGTTTGAATGGTCTTTTATTGGAGGCGTTCTTGGCCATCCTAGAATTCAAGAGAAAGAGTTGTGGCAGGTTCTACAGAGACTTACTATATAATTTGTTTCTGTGTTAAAAAAACTTTAAAGCACAGTCTTAGTTTCCAACTGAAAGAAAAGTATAGGGTATTGGATAGAAGACAAGTAATACATGGAAGAAACTGCTATGGGAAATATTTAGGATGGATATAAGAATGTAAATCTGTATCTCACATAAATCAGTGCTTTTTAATCCTTTTTGATTTCCAGTGTAGGTGTATGGCAAATTTAACCTACTTAGAATAAGTTTGCTTCTTTGAATTTGCTTTTGCAGATCCTTTAGTTCTCTCTGAGTTCTACAGACCACAGGTTGATAACCACTACAGAAAAGATATCATCTTGGAAGTTATGTATTTCTAGATTCTTTCTGCAAAGTAAGAGCAAATCTGCATGGAGCCTGACCAGATTATAATACCAATGATCACGCTGTAGTAATATTTCTTTTGTAGAGCTGAGTAATTGTACAATGCATAGCTGATTTGGGGGCTTAAGTTTTTAAGCAGATGCTCATCTCCTTTAGGAGAGGGAAGGCTCCAAATATTACATATGATCTCCCCCAATGGTGCACCTGTTCAGCTCAGACTTGCAAGGCACTGGCTTGTCATTGTTTGTGAAAGTGGATCACAAACTAAAAGAAAATCCTAGACGGTGAAGCTTACATGTCAGGAAGTAGTTTTGTATTTTTTGTTTCTCCAGGGCCTAATAAGGATAACTGTGCTTATCCTTCTTTGTGATTCCGAGGTGCTGAAATAATGAATGCATTTGTTTCCCTTTCTCTGATACCAATCAAATGCCACATTGTGAAACAGATCTTCAGCTACAATAAATTAACATAGGTCTGTTAAAGACAATTTCATTTACAGGCAGTTAGAATTTGGTGCTGTATTTTGTATGTGAGAAATAAATGAACTTGATAAAAAAGAAAGAAAGAAAAACCCTGTATCTTTTGCTATCTAACAATTATGCAAATATTTCTGATAAAATAATAGATGATTGCTGGAGAGCATTTGGCGAAGAGAAGAATTAGATAATAATTTGACTCCAAAGCGAAATTGTATGCAGACATGCCACACTTTAATTATTTTACATCACCCACTTTCCCCTGACTAGAGCATGTAGGCTTGGTAGTGATAGTACTAACGTATAGTCCCATCATGTATCAGTCCTATTAAGAGATAAAGAAAGAGAGATCCAGTTAGGCTATTTTTTCACCTTAATACCACTGCCTTACCACTTTATAATTTTGAAATTAAAACCTTTTAAGAGAAACAATACCATACTGCTAGAATAAAGCTTTCCAAATCTTCATGATCCTGATTTCCATCTGCCTCACCCCTTCTATAGTCATTTTGGCCCTGCAAAACTTTATGATGTTAATCTGGTAAAACATTATACCTTCTTTGTATAAGTGTTAGTGTCCCCACCAAGATAAGATGGTAAAATCAGGTCCAGTGGGCCCATTTGCTTATATTATACATCAAAAAGCACGTGTGTGTGTGTGCGCGCGCGTGCATGTGCATGTGTATGCCTATAACTGATAACTTTTGAATACTGAAGTCAACATTGTAAATTGGGGGGAAATTCTGCCCCTTTTTCTTCTATCTTTGCCACTCCAACTCTTTTTTTAGCTCTTTTGTTTCCTTTCTTTCCACCACTTTTATTTTCATTCTCTGTGCTTATTTTTCTCTTCCTTTTTCTTTCTCCATAGCTATCCTGCTCTTACCCCGTAATATTCCAGTTGTTCAGAGTTATTTCGAAAATGGCCAATATACTGACTATTACATTTCAAATCAATTTCTTTTAGGACCCAACTAAACAGTGTGATCACCACTGAATCTAAACACTCCCTTGCTTTATGAGGGCTAAGGAATACAGCACAACTCTGCATGACTAAAGGTATTGTAATCTGGGCCTTTGTGTTTAAACAATTATTTTAAAGATTTTTCAGATTAATTCATTTATCATTTCAACTGTAATTTGCGTGAAAAATTTTATGGACTGAAAATGGGTAAAACACAAAGGATGACTACTTCAGAGGACTAATTGTTTACAGCCCTCACATTTGTTTCATATATCAGTGTGCACCTTTTGTAATTAAATATGTGAAATTCCTTTGAAATAACATGGGCCAGGGAGTATATCCCTGAACTGCCTGCCCAGGTACACATGCCTGGTAAGTGAGACAACCTGGGACTTCTGGTATCTAGAGTTTTTTTGTACGTGCTACTGACTGGACTGCTACTATTTAGCTTCCTGAAGCCTTTTTCAAAGCACATATTCTTTTATTTGACTCACCCCAAAAAGCACCTTGCTTTTACATAAGCTTGAATGCAATTCATTGGCTTTGGGAAGTCTTGAGGCAGGCTGATACACAGAGGCTGGAACAGAACTGGCCAGTCTGTGCCTCTTGAGCTGCATGTGGCTTTCTAATTATTTAAGTATAACTCCTGTGCTGGCTGGCACAGGGGCTGTGGCATAACCCTGCTCTCAGAAGCAGTGAGTCAGCAAGAGCCTCTGAGGCCAATATTAGTGGATTTCCCTGGCCTCTGCCTGTTGGTCTAGCTGAGCCCCATTCCTCGGGCAAACTCTGCAAGGCCGTGTCATCACCAACCCCTCTGAACTGTTCCCATAGCCTCATTGCTCCAGAACAGGATAGGCATCTTGAGGCTTTCAACACAGTGAGGTTTTTGATGAGGCGTTTGGAGGGCTGAAGAGATCAGACATTATGGGAAAAGACTGCGAAATAATCTGATAGGTTATGTTTTTAAATTATATCTTTTTCTCAACCACAGTAAATTTTTTCCAAGCCATATGATCCTCAAATTACCAATACAAATGGGAATACAATTAATAGTGGTGCCATATCTTTATAGGGAGCATCACATTTTTGTGCCAGGAAGGCATACCTTTTATTCTATAAAACTGAGCAAAAGTCTTCTCCTGGGCCTCGTCTTCTCTGTATGGTGCCATCTTTTCAGGAATACATCATCATCAGAGTGCTTTGTCCCAGTGATGTATTACACTAATACATCTGTTGCTTTAATGATATATTACTGTAATGCCTTATCAGAGTGATGCATACCAATGATCTATTACTCAAAAGGTGGTGCCATTCAGGAATGAAAGAATTCATGGACATATTCAGTATAATTATACAGATAAAAGCCAACATACATTACACTGGAAGCTGCTTTCATGGAACCAAGAACACCAGTATTATGCTAGCCTGTTCGGAGCCATTTTCTGGTGCCATTGCACTAGATTTGTAATGCTGAGGTTGTTACATCTCTTTTAAACCTTTTAAATATACTAAGAGCAACTACCATTAACCTTGGGTCACTGTGAAGCAGACTGTATCCAGTTACATTATTTTTACTATATAGTAGTACAGTACTTACTTACCCGTAACCACATGAAACCAAGTAACATTAACCTCCAAATAGTCTGAAGAACATATCATATCTCATTATAATAATCTGGGCTTCATCCTTTGCTTGACTTTAATTATTGTCCATTCTCAAACATTTTCGATTACATGACAGTTGAACTTCAGCCTGTCATTAACTGTAGGCCTCTTTAATCTCAACCTTCATTTTCTTTACCATTACATTTTTTTCATTACTTTAGCCACTGAAAAACAGATGAAGTCAGTCTGATTTACATTGTTTTGTGTAGTATGTTAATTAAACATTTCAAAACACCATCCGGAGATTGTGGCAAAAAACAAGTTCTACTTTCTATTTTTTAAACTTTCACTGTAAAGAAGGGTAAAAAATGTAAACCAATAATATAAAAAACTCAAAGCTTTTTCCCCTCTGCCTTAACTTCCTCACTAATTGGGTCCAAGCTAAAGAGAAAGAGAATCAGAACCACGTTTTGGCTTGTGATAATTTAACTGAGGTATAAATTATTGATTAGCTTATTTACATTTCCTCTAAGTATGCTTTACACCAAAGTGTGAAGAATGTTGCTTAGTAGAACACTAAGGCCTCTAACTTGTTTCAGTTCATCAGAGCGGGGAAAGAGGTGTGTAGGTACCTCTAGGATTTTTGCCAAATAATCCAACACAAAACAATTAGTAACACAAATGAGGGAGAAAAGGACAGGCAAAGTATCTAAAGTATGTAAATACTGGATTTTTTTTCCTCTTTACTTCTGTTATCTTCAGCTTCGTTCCTAATGACAGGTATCATTTTAATTTGCAGAAATGGTTGCTAAAGCAACTTTCAGGAATGTATTTAGTCAGGTGGTAAACTGAATTCACAGAAGCTGTAAATGGGGATACAGTATGATGGTTGCAGAACATCCTACTCTTTACATTCCTACTCCTCCAAGGTCACTCAGCTCACCTATGACCTTCCAGTTTGGAAACTGCTGACCCAGATCTTTCTCCTGCCCCACGGGGGGATGAAGGAGCAGAAGCTGTCTTTGTAAGAGTCTGATGATGCAAGAAGTAAACTGCTGTCATCGGTAGAGCAACACTGAGTAGAATAGCTTGTGTAAGTGTTAGTGTAAGCTAAAGCAGAAGGTGGCGTAACAGGTTACAGTAGAGGGTGAGGTCTGTGGCTGTGCAAATGAGGCAGCAATATACATAACAGTGCAGAACTTCTGGGGCAGCAAGTGGCAGTGGCACTGGTGGGGGCCTTTCTGTCAGAAGGCTTATCACAGCCAAACTAAGCCTTGGCTCGTAAAGCGTCAGGGTCTGAGGGGAGGTTGCTAGAGTGTCCCAGTCATCATCCTGTGAAACACTTTGGGTTTTTTTTTTCCTTTTTATACTATAATCTCACTTATAATCTGGGAATTCATGCGTGGAGCTATGCTACCTGATCTCTGTCAGAAGTGGAAGCAGCCTGCTAGTACAGCAATGCAGGACGTATGGCTGCAGTGAGAAGAGGGTTCTTCAGCAAGAAACAGTGACAGATTTGTTCTGATCAAGAAACCTGCAAGTTACTTAATTGCATCTTGGGGGGGTGGAGGGGGAAAGGCATCCTCTTTATCTGGCCTGAGAAACCCTAAACCTCAGTAGGACTGACCTCCAGGGCCAGGCTAGAAATCAATATTTTACCTGAAAGTATAATTGCTCAAGTCACTGTACTAGGATATTTGCAACCTTTCCTGCTCTTCTCATCACTGAGTATTTACTAGGAATCATCAGTCCTGAAAATCTACTGGATCTGGCAGCTGAAGTTTCTGTAGTGTTGGCCTCCTGGTTGTGGTGGGTCTAGTATGTTCCTCGTAGAAGTCTGATTTATGACAGAAGCCTTCCAAAGCATTATTAGCAAATGCAGTAACTGCTAATTCTGATAAACTGCAGGTGAGCAAATAGACCTTTGTGTAACTTGCCTTGTGTGCTGAGCAATTGGAAGGGACAGATTTGTTATGGGAAGAGAGACTAGCAGGTGGGCTTCCGATACTGTTGCTCTTCTTGTGTACATACTTACAGAGCTTATGCAATAACATACACATTAACAGCTCATGATATGTAATATATTTAGGGTCACAACAGTCTAGTAAGGTAGGGAGTGTGTTAGTCTTTTCTTAAGAGATGGGGATCTCCATGGAGAATGAGAATAGAGAGAAATGCTTAATAGTGTACGATAGCCTAGGAGACTGCAGGCAAAGTGTGTGGTCTTACCCAGCATGGCTTTAATGGCCATTCAGTCGTAGGCAGCCCTTGTTTTCTGCTTTAGAGGTGCAGTTTGTGGGGTCTTTGGGAACCCATCTGAATGACGAGTGACTTCGGGTTTTTGTTTTTCTGAGTTAATTTTAGCAACATCTGTTGTCCAATCTTGTTCACTGTGTGCTACACATGCTTTTGCTGGTGTGGTGCAGAAAAGGAGGAATGATAGACAAGGTGGGTGGCAATTGCTTACATTTGCTCAAACTGTACGGCCACTGAATGTCAAACAATGCCATGTCACTAGGCTGTGTCAGATTATGTGTGATGGTTTAGGACACAGCACTCCTGTTATATGGCATTTCTTTTAGTTCCATGAATGATGGAATGATAATTGATTTTTAAGTGTTGGAGTTTGCCTTTAAACTATGTTTAGGTACCTACAAATTTGATGTTTTGGGCTGAACCAGTCTTTCAGTTCCCTCTGTAGTCCATGAAGAGAGCAAGGCTTCTCCAGAGAAATTCCTCCTACCTTCCGCAGGATGGGGAATAATTGCCAACTGGTACTGCTTAACTCTCTCTTTTGACAACAGGTTAGAAATGTAGGTTACGTTAAATGACTGTCTCTCTATCATAGTGAAGACTAGCAGAATTTGCATTTGCTATCTACTGCCTAAAACTCCCCAAGGCTGGTATCTTCCATTAATTTCAAAAAGCTTTGAAACAAAATCTGACACTACCACACATCTGAAACTCTGTCAACAACAAAGTGGCTAGATTAGCTGGAATTGGTTTGAGAGGGCAGAACTGTGAGGTGACACACAACCTCTGACAGCTTACCTGTGTTCCTCTGGTAGAGGCTGCTACCTACACAGCACAGTCCCTGGCAAAAGCTTAGTATATCACCCTATGTTTTGTGTTTCTTAAACTAGAAAAAAAGCCCCTAAAACAATAAGATTGCAAATCTGAACTGGAAAATGGTAAGGCAGAAAGTGAAATCAACAGAACAGAAGCAGGAGGAGGGGGTGCCAGGGCAGCAGAAATGGGTCAGCAACCACTTAATCTGGATCAGGAGCAGCTAGCTGAGTTTGCCTGACTGTATCTTAACACCTGGACTGCAAAATGCAGTGGCTAAGGTGAAGGTATATGATTAATTCTGCTGACTCTGTTACAGGAAAATTGACTTCTGGCAAAGGGATGGAAACAGCAGTTGGGGGCAGTAAAGTGGCTCAAGCCTTGGAACAATTTGCTTTGGTGCATGAGAGCTAGAATCATTAGCCTCTGCGAGCAAAACCCCAGCTATGAGCAGATCAGTGAGGATTTTGTCATTGATTGAATTGGGACCAGGATTTCACTGTAATTACTAATTATGGCAAATATGCAACAGTTGTGCTGCTGAAATGTTTACTTCTGGGTTTTTTTTGTCAATGGTAGAAGCTAGTTCCTTCCTTCTCCCAGCTTTTCAGCATGGGAAGCAGGGCTTATAAATCCCTGTGCTACTTGCTTTTAAAATGTGTGACTTAAAAAGTAGGATTTAGCTGATGAGGATGGATGCATGGAAGGACCATTCAAGCAAATGAATGGTGAGTTCTTTTCTCTTCAGCCCCTCAGGCACTGCTTACTGACCTAAGTGCATTAAATAACTGCATAAAATATTTGTGGATATGTACTCAGGTACAGTAGAAAAACCTGATTTAAAAAAAAAAAAAAAAGGAGGAACTTGTAGCAGAAAAGGGTCTTTTTGTAAAATGCAGGTACTATATCAGTGGTAATATAGGCATTTTCATCTCACATTGACATGATAGCCATTTCTGTTTATAGATACTTCTTGGGTTTTTTTTTTTTGTTTTTTTTTTTTTTTTTTTTGCAGAATAGTTCTCTTCTGTTTCCAGTCTAGCTGGTCTCCAGAGAGCTGTGATAGTCAGTAAAAGGTATATGAACCTAGAAAACAAGTTCACAGAACTGGTGGCTTCATCAGGACAATTGAAAAGAAACTGTTAAAATTTGAGGTCATGCTTATTAAGAAAACTGGTTTTCGTTTGGAAAAAAAAAAATACCATTTGGGAAAAGTGTGCGAAGGACTATTGATTTATCAGAAGTCAGTTTTCTCTAACAGTAGTGACTTAGCTGGCCAGCTGAATACTCCAAACCAAGTTATACACATACTGGCTAGTGGACCCATCCTCTAAAGCAGAGCAGGAACATACTTGGTAGAATTTCTACATCAAGATTTGATCCACCTTTTTCCCTAACACCCACTCCTGCAAAAAAAGAAAAAAAAAAAAAGCAAGCTGAAGTGTTCCACAAAAGGAGAGAAAAAATAATACTTTGATCAGCTGCACCTGTAAGTCTTGGTCACTGCATAAACAGCCTGATTGCCACCTGAGTCTGTGTTGGAATGACAGCCAGTATGCATTGTCTTCTGGCCTGCCCGGTTTCCTTCAGAAGGAAACTCTGATGTGTGGAGAGGCAGAGAGACTGATGACCAGGAGAACTTCCCTGCAGTGAAGATGCAGTCTGAAACAGACTGACAGGAAGGTAGCTGAAGATCAATAGCATAATCCTGTTATTTTAGCTCCTTAGCATTTGTCCTATATCTTTACAGGATGTTTCCATCAAATACCCAGGAAAGGTTATTACTATTTCTCTTCTATAGAAATAAACTGAACTATTGAAAGTGGTGGTGGGGAAGATACAATGAGTTGCCCCACACGTCTATCTGCCCAGACCGTGTTCAGGGGCTAGTGTTCAACAGTTGTTCCAAAAAAAAAAAAAAAAAACCAAAACCAAACCCAAAACAAAAAAAACTAAACCTAGCCAGCCTCCTTCCCCGCCAGCCTAAACCTTACCTACATCTAAGACTGCAATTGGGGGAAAAAGCCTCAGTTGCTATTTAGCTCTGGAAGCACCTAAACTTAGCTTTCATTGTTAAAAGTTTTCCAGGTTTCCATAGTACGCAGTTTGATCATTGATTGTAGTTCAGCCTGATCTGAATCAAGAACATGTCCACCAGCCTCCATTGATGGAGTCAGTGGTAAGTGATTGGGCTGCTCAGAAAAGGTGTTGGTTGCTACTGTTTTCTTTCAGATCAAAGGAGCAGAGGAGAAAGGAAGAAGCTAAAAGAAGAGTTGATGACACACAGACTTTTCATACTGCAGACTACTGGTTAGTGAACTCCAGGATACACGTGAGCTAATTTCAGTTTCTCTCTTGAAGGAACTGTTTCCAGCCCATAACTTACACTTTATGTGCCTATATTATCTGATATTTGGTTATGTAGGATGGGAAAACTTGTTGAAGAAAATGCATAAACAACTGGTTAGAGTAAAATCCATTTTCTGCTAGCCCTGGGCAGCTTCTCAGTGTGTGGGTTGGTCACAGATCCGGTTCTGAGGCACCTGCGGTCATGAGCTCTGTAGGGATCTCAGTAGCCTAACACAATTCTAGATTCTGCCCTAGAGGTGAGACTACAAAAAGATCCATTTTTTTTTAAACTAATTTTTCTGTATTTGTGCATTGTGTAATGCTTTTTCTCACATTCAAACGTGACTGCATCAGCAATGCTATTGCTATGACCAACTTAATAAAATCAAACGAACAAGTAGAAGGTGTAGACCTGAGGAAAACACCCCCTGTTTTCAGTAGTAAAAGTAGCAGTTTTCTAGATGCTTAGTAAATGGTCATCAAAAAAATAAAAACGGTAGAATCCAGGATGAGTTGGCACATCCAGAGTAACTCCTTTATTTCCAGTATGTGTCCTCCAGTTCAGAACTTTAGAAAGTCACTGGTTTAGGGTTGTACTGACTATCGCAGGCTATTGAGTTACAACAGCATAATAAGGTAGCTGACTGCATGCTTTTCTCATCTCTGGCACATTTGAAGTGAAACAAGGGTGTTTTAGTCTAACACGTTGTACTTGCCGTTATAACAGTCTAAGAGGGTGTGCAAGAACAGTTAGGGAAGCTCAGCTGATGAGCAGCAACTTATTAAACCATGGTAACTTACCATGTGGGATGATCTATATCCTAATTTTTGTGTCTAATTCTTTCTCTGATGCTGCTATGGAGTGTGTGCATTTTAGCAGCAGTTGCTCTCTGTGCTTTCCTGGTGGGTAGTAACATTCATAAATACCTTGTGAAGAAAGGTCTGGGATAGAAATTGCAGTACCAGAAAACTTTTTTGGCAGTTGAATGGTTAACAGCATTAGCATTTACACATTTGACTGGTTTGAGATTAATGGGTGAAATTCATAACCCCTCTAGAGTCTCATTCACATCTTCTGTGTTAATTCACATCTTCTGTGTTAATAACGAGCGGTTCCACAGCTCCACACAAAAATGGCCCAGGTGAAAGCTACTGCTGAAGTCCAGTGGCAGATCTTATATGATACCAGACTGGGGAAGCTTGTGAGGTGGGGAGGTGTTAAGGGCCAGACAACAGCTTTGGTTCACTGAAAACCTAGTAGAGTATGTGGGGAGACTTTAAAAGTGCAGGTAGACATGTTGTTCTACTATGTAGTTTTCTTTAAAACATTGCTACACATGTTGTAGTTTTAATTAAGCAAAAGGAAAAAGTTGGCTGCTAAACAGAGCATCTTTGAGCACATGGTGATGGACAAATTGAGCCACACAAATAAACTACCAACCAGCTTGGGTTATTTTTAAGACAGCATTGATTAATTCTTCTGAGCTGTTTCTTCCCCCCCCCCCCCCCAATTCTGCTGTTAATTTACGCAAAAGCTGACATTACTATAGTTTCCACAACATGGTAGCTTAAGGCCTGCCTGAAATTTTGCTTTGATCATCTAATCTTTCGTGATGCAGCGTATTTTACTCAAAGGAGCAGAATAGTAATATAACAGACTGTTGCATGTGTTTCCAGGGGACTTGGGTTTTTTTAACGGTACTTTTTTTAACGCAAAGGAAACTAAACATTTCCTTTGAATGGAGCATGGTTCCATCAAAACCATGTTAGGAATCACTCAGTAAGAATCGGAGATAAAAACAGAAGCAAGGAAAGCTGAAGATAGGGCCAGAATCGCCCCAACAGCCTCTAACATCGCAACACGACGGGGCATACCCTTAACTCATTTCTAGAAATGCTGCCTGTTGTGCACGCTAATGAGGTCATTTACTGCCCCCTTCACGTATCACCTAGACGTCGCCGTTCAAACGTGGCTTTGGTTTAGCTTTGCCGTCCCGGGAGGGCACACAGCCACGCGTCTGGCGCCCGCTTCAGCGCGGCTCGCACCACTGCCTGCCCGCCGGGGCCGGGCTGCGCTCAGGAAGCGCCTGGAACGATGCCCCGCTGGTGGCTCGCGGCTCCCGCCCGCACCGGCCGCGCCCCACCCCCGCAGACCGAAGCCGGCAGCGGGGCCCCGGGGCCAGGGCAGGGTAGGCCGCCAGCGCCCCGCTGCGGCCCGGCGGCCGGCCCGGCCCCGCCGAGCATGCCCAGAGCGCGCCCCGCTGGCCGCCCGCGCCGGGAGGGCCGGGGAGCGGAGGGGAGAGGGGCGCCCGCCGCCGCCCCACTCTTAAAGGCAAAGGCAGGAGCCCCTCCCCGGGGCGGCCTGCTGCCAGCGGCTGCCGTGCCAGAAGGGCTCCCCTCAAACTCGGGAAAGAGACCCGCCGAGCCACCGGAGCGCTTTGGAAGAGTCGGTACTGCTATAGGTGCGCTGTCTCTTCTCGCCTGATGCCAGTTTCCTTCTGTTCAAATGCATAAAAAAGGTGTGGTGGGTTTCAAAAGGTAGCCGTGTTTTGGGCTGATTGAATGATGAGCTTGTCCTTGCTTAGTAAGATGTAAAAATCACTTAAATTCTTGCAGGATTTTTCTTCCTGCATCCATAAATAAGTCACTATCTTATCTTCAGTATTAACCTTATCACTAGGAAACAAGTATTGGCCTGTAACCTAATCTTTCTGCATTTGTGACTTTGTCATCCTCGGTATATTGACACAGCCTTTTCCCTCAGCAGACTTTCTCCCTTTTGTGAAAAGGATTTTGAATACAGGAGTTAGGATGTTGCCTGTCTTAAAGGACAGGTGAGCAAGGCCTGAAGAGTTGCCTGGCTTTTGGATGTGGACCAAGAAAGAAGCACCTTTATTCCAAGTGTCTGCTAGCATAGCTGTCTCGGTCTGGGGTCTGAGGAGGTACAGTCCCTTAGGACAGAGCTCTAAAGGCCCTTAAAGTTTCTTTAATATTTTTTTCCCTCCTAACTGTATGGCAAAATCACGTTACCACTTTGTATACAAGATGGCTTTACTATGCCAGTAAAAACCCGAGGCTTGGCTGTACAAGGAGCAGCTAAAAAGAATGAGACACTCAGTAGTATGAGGACCCTCACTGGGGACAGTGTCATTGAAATAATGGGAGACTTTAACAAGGCCTGGAGATGAGCAATTTGTCAGAGAAGGTCAGTTTGAAAAGTATAGGCAGCCCATTTTGAAAGACACTGGACAGAGAAATACTAGAGGAAGTTGTTGAAGGCACAGCAATTTGGAGATGGGAAAGGGTTTGGTAAAGGTGGTTGATTTTTGGCAACAAATTAAGCTAGAAGCTTTGAATTAGATAGGATGGTTGATCAGAGGAAGAATATAAAGTTTAGGTGTTCGTGTAGGTTGGAAGAATGTTCTGGAGCAGGATGAAGGGGAGGGATGTGTGTGTAAAGATAAAATGGGAGAAACAGGGAGGAGTAAAGAACTGGATGAGGTGACAGTTCAGAGGTAACTTGGGAGAGAGAGAGAGGGCCCCTAAGCTTAAAAGGTTTATAAGTTAGATATTCTCTCTTATTACATGATGGGGTGACAATTTCAGCCAGCTGAAATGTTTGAGCTGTCAAGCCAGAAAGTGTTAAGACTTGCCTTGCAACCTAAAATGTCTTCATCTTTTTAGCATCTTCTGAGGGTTTTTGCATGGTTTGTGGGTGATGTTTTAATTTTGTTTTTCTTTTTTTTTTTTTTGTATTTTGGAACCTGGAGTATCTAGCTCCGGGTAGGTTGTTGGACTTTATTCTTTTTAATAATATATAGGCACTGAGAGCACAAAGCAGGACCTTTGGTAAAAGACCATGTGTTGTGAAGATCTCCAACAATGTCAGCAATGGAGGATGGCAGTCTTCATATTTTTATATTCTCCAGTGAAGAGTGTGATGAGGTCTCAACATTTTTAATAAGTTGATTAAAAGTTATAGAAGGGAGGGAAGTAGGTGGGGGTCAGACTTGACCCAGCTTCCTTGATTAGCATACCCAGTTGGGCAGCAGAAGTAATTATGTCTGACGTGGTATCACAGCTGTGAGGACTGGAGGGTTGTATGAATCACAGAAACCTGACAAGACCTGAACAGGAGAGTTCCTGTCATATTTTCTGCATTACTCTTCTCCACTGAGCAGACTTTCTTTTTTTACACTAGAAGATCAGAAAGATGTTCCACACTGTTTCTTCCTAATCTCAGCTCCACTGCGGTACCTTCTCCAATGCTGTTTTCTCTTGGAAAGCTGTACTTGAGTACCTTCTTGGCCCTCTTCCCAATTGTTTTGCTACTCAGCTGATGATTTAAAAGCCACTGATTTTGCTTTTTTTTCCCATGTAAATGAAAGCATCCCAGTACCTCCCTCCTGACTTGACTTGATACAGCTCTTGTAGGGTTCATGAGGCAGCCAAAATCTTTTTTTTTCTGATGCCCACTGTTCTTGGCACTTGGAGTAGAGGCCACCTAACTTAGTGGTTATCGAGACCAAGAAGGCTTACGTGTTTTCTCATTAGTTACCATTCATTACATTGGAATGAATAAAACCTCCCAAATATAATAAAGATTTCTAAGAAAACCCAACAAAAACATCTTAAATCCGATAGGCCTTACACAAGTCATCTGCCTTGCTGGACCTCTTTTCTAATAGTCATTCACTTTGATTTTTCCGTTTTATCCTCTGCTTGATGACCTTCACAAGACTAAGTGGGAGATTTGTACCTTCTCTGTACAGGCAGGGAATACTTACTGTTCAGGCTCCTGCCAGCTTCCATCGATTTGGCTCATGCACAATCCTCCCCATGTAGGAAATATGGAAAAAGCATTCCTCCCTTTACTTTAAGAACACTTTGCCTTCTCTCTTTCCCACTTTCTTCTTTAATACAAAAATGTGGGGTTTTTTGTGGGACATATACAAAGGGATAAACAGATTCACTCAAATGCTTTCTAGTATATTCTTCCATTTTCAGACCCTCAGTTCTTCATTCATACAGTTGCTTTTCGAGGAGGAAAGCATACAGAGGGGCAAAACCCCTGCCCCACAACTCCTTCATTTTGTTTGTTGCTCCAGTTGGGGGGAAAGAGGGGTGCGAGAGCGTGTTGCATGGGACCGTTACTCCCTCTGCAGGCAAGAGCATGCTACTCTTTGCCGAGAGCCACCATGACCTCCGTGCAGTGTTGAGCGCCTTAGGTCTTGAGTAACGCCGCTGGAATCAACGGATGTTTCTCAGTGTACAGCAGTATCTGTATCTGTCCCAAAATCTAAAAGAGAATAACAGTAACAAGAAGTCAAATTATGTGGGTACCTCATGAATTTTACTCCCATGAAATAGGAACCTTTAGGGCAAGCAGCCAACATATATGAGGGGATATACAAGTAAGCTGTATGCTTACTGGTAAAAGAAGAGAATTGCACAAAGGAAGCGTGGGTACAGGTTAGCCAGAAAAGCAATTAAATCCTGTGGCCACATCACCTACACATCAGGTATGTGTTGGTGATAATGGTTTGCTGGGAACAGCAGCCTTAAAATTCTATAGGTAGCTTTGTTAGTGAACTACCATGTGCTGCTGTTGGAGGCAGAGTGCGTGTCCTCAACTGAAAGGTGGAGGAAATGATGCTTTGCAAATGTCTAAGAAAAGTCTAAGACTAAGAAAAAAGACAGCAAACTTCCAGTGCATGCATTTTAGAGGGGTTAAAAATACAGTCACTCTTCTACCTGCTCTGCAGTTATCTTAGAGCCTCATTTAGTTTGTAAAATCTTCAGGGTAGGAAACATATTGAGGGAAGAAGAGTGAGAGAGTAAAACACCAACCATGGTTTTGGAATGATTAGTGAATGTTTTCTGTTAGGAAGTAGCTCATAAACGAGTAGGAATTTTAAAAATAAGTATTTGCACATTAAAGAATTCTGTATATCGTAAGAGTGTTTTCAGTGAAGAGCCCTAGTAGCTAAAAAAGCAGAGTGGAATATTTGTATTCTGTAAACTGCTCTCATGAAACCAGACATGAATACCATGTTTAGGAAACAGTAAATGCTCATGTTACAATACTTTCACAGGACCATTTAGGTTGGAAGGGTCCTCTTGAGATCATCTAGTCCAACCTCATTGCTCACACAGGGTCAGCTAGAGCGGGTTGTTCAGGCAACCTCTCTGGGCAACCTGTGCCGGTGTTTGACCATCCCAAGAGTAAAAAATTGTTTTCTTGTGTTCAGATGGAATTTTCTGTTGTGTGTTTTGTTGGGTTTTCTTTTTAATTTGTGCCCATTGCCTCTTATCCTGGCAATGGGCACTGCTGAGAAGAGTCTGGCTCCTTCAACTTCATTCCCGCCCATCAGGCATTTGTACAAACGGATAAGATCCCCCCGGGCCTTCTCTGCTCCAGGCTAGACAGTCTCAGCTCTTTCAGCCTCTCCTCATATGACAGATGCTTCAGTCCCTTAATCATCTTTGTGTCCCTGTGCTGGACTCGCTCAGTAAGACCAGATCTTTCTTGTACCAGGGAGCCCTGAACGAGACACAGTACTCCAGATGCAGCTTCACCTGTGCTGAGTAGAGGTGCAGGATCACCTCCCTAGATCTGCTGGCAACAATCTTCATATTGGCCTTCTTGGCTGCGAGGGTGTATTGCTGGCTTGTTGTCTACCAGGATCCCAAGGTCCTTCTTGGCAAAGCTGCTTTCCAGCCGGTAAGCCCCCAGGATGTGCTGGTGCCTGGGGCTATTTCTCTCTAGATGCAGGACTTTGCATTTCCCCTTTTGAACTTCATGAGATTCCTCTCTGCCCACTTCTCCAGTCTGTCAAGGTAGCACTTCTGAAAGGTGGTACAACCATCCGGTGTATCAGCCACTCTTCCAGTTTTATATCATCTGCAAACTTGTTGAGGGTGCACTCACCTTTCTTGTTGAAGGTGCATTCCTCAGCTTTTTTGTGTGGAAATGTAAGCTGCTTCCCTCCAGGCATTACCTCTTCTCCTTTCTTCCTAGTCATGAAGTTTTGTGCTGCTCTGTGTGATTTTCCACTATTATTAGTCTACTTCTTGTGGACATATAATTTGCATCTTACTGTAAACTACAAGCTTGAAAACACTGGGTGGCCTTAGTGTTGCTGAAAAGTTAGGGACTAGAAACAGTATTTTCATTAAACCATGTCAGCAGGGGCTGAGGAGACTAGACTTTATTCCTAGTATCTCAAAAGATAAATAACCTTTTTCTCTGTGCTGTTCAGTACAATGGGGAAGTGCCAATGCAAGAAGATATTCCCTACAGAAGGGAACTGGCCACATGACTTCATGCTCAGCTGGCAGTGGTGGCAGCAGGCTGACTTGCAGCCCAAACCCTTCTGCCTGCCAGTCGCTGAGGGCGGATTACTGAGGACATGCAGCATGGTGAAGCATAGCTGAATGCCATGTGAAATTCATCACACCAGGCAGGTGAAGTCTGCTAGAAGCTTGATCTCCACGTATTCCTCCTCTCTCTTACCTTAATGTGTTTCTTTTCCCTGTGAACGTAGGATCTCAGCACCACCATGTTTTCTTGTCTCCCAGTTGCCTTTCTATTCTCTCTCACCCTTCTTTAAGCTGTTAAGGTATCGCAAAAAAGGCACAGTTGGGATCAGTACCACTAACATCCACTTCTGTGCCTGCCTTCCTCCTGCTCTATTTCTGGTAAGGTGCTATGTCAGAGAGAGAGATGAGTTTGGTAAATGCACAGTCCTAGAAGGTAGATGAGCTCCTTGGGATCTTGCTATTTCTCGGGGTCCAGAGCAGTCTCAGTATTACTCTAGTGCTTTAACAGAAAACTAGCTAGTGAATTGAGAAACCAGAATTGATTTCCCTGAGGAATTTGCCACCTTGCTGGTGCAGCAGAGACTCTGCCTTTCAACGTATATGTAACAAGGTGTTTAAGAACTTAGACACACTTTCATTTCGCAAACAGCTGTGGCTTAAAATGCTATTGCCTTGCTACTTAACTAAGCTGCAAGACTTCACACTGAAGCAGATGAAGAGGCCAAATGCATTCTGTTTTGCCATTTTGGGAGTGGAAGCAGTTAGCTTCTTCAGGAGGATGGTAACGTCTTAAACCATGGCAGGTGTTTGCTAATGAGCATGTGCCTAAGCCTTCAATTAACCAGTGACTAACAAAATGTTAAGCGGAAGCAAAATGACAGAGTGCATGCTCTGGTCTCACTCTGGTTTAAGTTAAACCATTCTTAGGATGGGGTAAAGTTATTGATTTCAATGCATTTAAATGGAGAATGGAAAATGGTGCAAAAAGATCAGGATTGGAGCAGACATTTATCCTCTTTTATTTCCACAATTGTAACTGTAATAGCGCTGAGCTAAGTGTTCCCCAGTTGACTAAACAAATCCCTCTCATCAGTTCAGAAGTTGGTTAAAAAATGTTGTAAAATATTAATCTCTTTTTTCTAGATTTAATCTGTACAGGGTAAGATGTTGCTGGCTCAGATTTGGGGGAGAAATTCTGCATTTCAAGTATCTGTAGATTTAAGTCTAATAGTCATAGGCTGAAGTGAGTTTTTTTGCAAAATGTGCTTCCAGAAGCGGTGTGAAGAGGTGGTATAGTGAATTACCGAATTGAAAAGCCAACTGCACTTATGATAAGATAAGAATCACGAGACCTCCTTGGTAAATCTGAAGAAACATCCCATGGTATTTGAGTAGCAACAAAAAGACGTGGACACTAATGTAATCCCTCTCCAGACTTACAGACAATGTATTGCTTGCCTGCAAAATCTAGGATTATGTATCAGCATGGGTTTAAGGCTAGCAGCTTTACATATTGATTTTTTTTTTTTAATTGAAATTAGGAGCTGTATCACCTTTCCTAGGTAGTGTGCTATACTAACAGCTGAAAAAAACATGGTTCTTCTGAAGAAGTATTATCATGTTACATTTGTATTTCAACTAGAAGCATCTTGTGTTGAAATTATTATAAAATTATTATGGCTAGTTTGTTTGCCAGGATTTAGACAAGATTCTGAGAAAACCAGTTGTGGTTTAGCTAAGAGATGCAGGATATATTGCACTCCTCCTTCTTGATGCCTCTCCACTCTGAGGTTGCAAGATTGTAGTGGAGTTCACGAGAATCTTGGTCTTCATGAACATTCCCGATTTAATATGCTCTCTGCTCACAAGCAAGGCATAGGCAGCTAAAGAGCTGGGAGAGCACTGCCAGTGATTTCAAGGGTTGCAAAAAGGACTTCTTGTCTAAGTTGCTGTGATAGTTCACTGACTGTGGCCCTTTCATTTTCCTTTCAGTTTAAGAAGGAGGAGGTTAAAAACTTTGGGGAAGGAGAACTCGGTTGCCTTTTACAAAAGCTAAAGCCTGTCTGTCATTCAGGATCCACTGGTTATGAAACTCCACCTCCCACTTTGTAATTGTTTGTTATCTGTCCCAAGGTAATAAACATCAGATAGTAATGACTTCTGATCATTGTTTATTGGCCTTTGTGAAACTGGTTGGTGGCCTCGCCAGTCACTAACTTGTCATTAGTTATTATTATTAGAAATCCATTACTTAATGTTATTTGTTTACAGAGCCTTTGCAAACATGGATGATGGTATCCATGAGTTGTTATCCTATAGATTTGTTCATCCCCTTGTGTTTGCCTCTTAAATGCTTTAGAGCAAAGAGGAGTTTGTAATCAAATCTTGTTTACAGGATTGATTCATAGTTACTGCTGAGCACAGAAATTTTGACTTCAATTAAAATAGAAAAGAGGAGAAGTTTAGGCCCATTGAGGGTATCATTCCAAGAGGTGTGGGGGAGAGAGGGTAATTTCAATGAAAAACAGTGTGCCTCATATTAGATATTGAAGATACAGAGGCTATAGGCAAATACTTCTATGTTCAATAGGGAATGAATCTAAAGATAGGAGTACCATTACAGAGAGCCCGTGGAGCCTGAATAGCTCTTCTCTGCATGCTCAGGGACACACAGCTGACCTGACCATCATTTTGGTAGGCTGTACTTTAAGCAGAGGTAGCCTAATACCATAGTTTGGTTTGGGCCCAAGAACTGGTTAAAATGGTCCCGTTTTTCCACTCAGTACACTTTATTAAAAAATCTGAGCCTGGGAACAGAACTCTTTAAAGTTTCAAAGACTAAAGCAAAGATGTCAGCTAATTTTTAAAGGTTTAGCAACCTTTTCAAGTGTTTGTAACGTTACATAAGAGATAGTTGGGATGCTAGACACCCTGCAACGGTTTTAAGAATGTTACATCATTTATTACTGTGTAAAATCTTATTTACTCAATTTGTTTCATTTTTCTCATGTGTAAGTGAAGAAAATATTTACTTTGTTCAAAAGTGGTTTCTGAGGCTGAACTTAATTCATATGTGTAACTAGGTTTGGTGTTTGGAAGGTGCCATACAATCATTACTTATTAATAGCAGGACCTGCAGAAGCAATGCATTATTTATGTTATGTTATCTGTGGAAGACTTGCAACTATTTTCTTGTGTTTGGACTAGAAATGTTCAAAAGTATGGTCAGCTGACTTCATTCTTTTTCCTACTTTACCACCAAACATATAATGGAAGATTATTTTTAAAATGGCATTATGCCCTTAGTCATCTTCCTTAAACGAATGTATAAAAGAATGTGAAGTTAGGACTGATGTGTCTTTGATTTCAGTGCGATGGCTGGATATGACATATTGACTAGGACAATATGCAGAGTAATACAATTAGCTAGGATAGATATGAAGAACCAAGTTGTTCCCATATAGAGTATTTCCAGGCGTGGGATTAGAAAGCTGGAGTATATAAAGTTTTTCCTGATAACTCATTCAACCATTGGGATTCCTTTCACTGCAGAACAGGCTTAAGGTTTGGCCCACTCAACTCTTAGGCAAACTGTTGGGATGTCTATCGAAGCCAAGGTTACCCTCAGAGAGATTTAGTGCTGCTCTATTGCTTGCCAGTCCCCATGGCCCTTTCAAAGAGCTGTGTTCCCATGGTGTTCTTGCTGCAGCCACCTCAAGTCCCCTAAAGGGGGTTTCCAATGATGGAGGGGAAAAAAAAAACCACCCAGCATATTGTAAATTAATGCTGACAATGTCAACATTAATTTATGCCAGAAGTGCGTGAGGAATAGAGGGTGGAAAGAGTGATGATGCAGAACGCAGTGTTTCCTACATCCCGTTCTCCTAGAGCACCTGAAGAAGGACTGCCACGGCAGTGGTGGATCATAGCACAGCGCGGGTACTCTTTCCCTTTCTGAAATGGCTACTTTGTGGCCTCCTGTGCAGATAGGATCATTCGGATCGTGCAGGACAGGAAGCCACTGCTCACAAAGCTGGCTTAGTTCAACACTACTGCCATTACAGTGTATTTAAAAAATTACAGGGTTTAGCACTGCAACTCTTACTAGTGAACAAAGTTCTGTTGCTAGTCCCAGGCATGTCAAAATTGAGGTTTGTGAGTAATAGTAAAGAATGCCTCTGATATTTTTGGTTATCATTACTAATGCTATATAAATCTCCAAAACCAGCATAATCTGGAGAACTGAAGGAAAAGACAGGACCTAAATATTCTGAGGGAATTCTGACTCTGGTACTCTTGATCATGAGTAAGTGCAAAGTAGCTGTTTGGATTCATCTCCACCCCCAAAAATCTCCAGCCCTTTCTCTGGCAGTAATACAGTTCGGTTTTTACTCCTGGATTAAAAATCAGTAAATCTTTCCAGGAAAATGAAGTATTTTAGCTGTCTTGTGTGATGATAAACCACCTGAAGTCAGGAGGAATCTATTTTGACTCAGTAGAAGTGTACTCTGTACACGTGGTTTTAGAACTCAGAATTGCATGTGCATGCTAGTGAACCTGAGATTCTCATATATATAATCTTTTAAATCTTATTTAGTTGGGTTTTTTTTTTCTGTAGAAAAGATAATAATGGCTATAAAATGGATAGAATACTATTTGAAACCATTCTAACTTGAGATGAGTAAGAGTATAAGTTGACTGTTTAAAAGATTTAGGTTGTAGATCTGCTGGTTTGTGTTATCCTAGACAGTTGTGTTTTTTTCTAAAAAGAAAAAGTATTTTGAAGTTAGGATAAAAAATGATGTGATAAAATGATGAGTCAGGTATTCAAAAGCAAAAAAATTCTAACAGGTATACATGCTAGAATAATGCATTTTTTAATTTTTGCAACATCTGACTCATGATTTCGATTATGTATTCTGCCAAGTTCAAAGTTTCCTTACACAGAGAGAGAGCTATATGAAACAACCATGCTTCAAACCATTTTACTTCAATTGTAGTAACAGGTTTTAGAGTTTAAATCATTAACAACCTCTGTGTGAACTTTTATCCAAATGACTGCAAGTCACAAAGAGAGCACTTCTCTTTCACGAAGTACCTTTTGTGCTTTAGTGAGACCCAATCCCTCTTCTATTTTTTTTCCCACCTTCATGTCTGTCTTTGAAGAAAGCTGTGTGATTTGTGAAGTAATGAAAGTATGTATCAGTTAATGAAAACTGCTATCCTGGCTTCATAATACACGCTGGAATTGCTTCAGGATAAAGCTTCATATACCTGCATTACAGCAGGAAAAAAAGTAAATTTCAGAAGTCCAGATTGCTGTGTGCACTGTAGGAGTATCATGTAGCAGTTAAATCAACCATTAGGGGTGACCTAATCCTGATTTCCTCCCCCCCCCTCCCCGCACACACACACACACACACACACACACACACACACTTCTCAAGGAGTTGGGATGTTCATGCTGTTTGCATTTTTTCCACTTTTTTAAACCTGCACTAGAAATTCTCAGAACCTGGTACTGGAACAGTGTATCCACATACTAACTTGCCCACCTTCCTTTCTTGCTTATTTTGTACACTTAATTTGGCGCGGAGGGAGTTTATCTAATCACCCTCTCCCCCCCCATACTGAAGTTCAGTTCCAGTAAGCCCCTCCGGCCCCTGTGCTTTGTGAAGGAATAGCTGAACACGTCCAAGAAATTCTATGGGGTTAGCTTTGCACTAGTACAATTTTTCTTTACTAACATAGGAAGACAAAACGTCTTAATTTAAAAAAGGGTTGTTGTTATTATTTTGTTTCCCACCAGAAATAAGGGAATTACAGCGCGAATGGTCGAGACTCACAAATCTCCCCCCCCTCCTTTTTTTTTTTTGTTTAAGGAGAGAATTAGGAGCGGGTGCAGGACTGGGGCAGCGCATCCTCCGCCCGAGCCCCGCCGGCGCGCAGCGCCGCGCCGCGCCCGGAGCGCAGCGGGGGAGCGGGGGCACCGTACCCTTTGCTCTGCCCGGGCGCGCGTGTGTGTGTGCGCGCGTGTGCCCGCCCGCCGGGGTGTGTGTGTGCGTGTGTGTGTGTCCCTGCCTGCCTCTCGCTGCCCGCCCGCCTGCCTGCCGCCCGCGGGCGAGCCGTGAGCGCCGCCGCCGCCGCCGCTGCCCTTTGATCCCGGCGTTAGTGTTAGTTAGGGGCCGGGAGGCGCGCGGGGCGCAGCCCTCGGCACCGCCGCGCCAGCCCTCGCCCCGGCACGGCGCCCGGCGCCCGCTCGCCCGCCGGGAACACATCCCCGGCCGCTGAGGGATACTGCGACCGGGGACAAGCCAGGTGCACGACCGGGTTGGGGGGGGGGGGAGAGGAAAAAGAAAGAGAGAGGGGGAGAGGGAGCCCTTCGCGGTGGCTCCGGGAAAACCGGCTTCAGCCCCCTTTCCCCCGGCGAAGAGGGAAAACCCGCCCCGGTTAGCAGCTCCCCCGGGGGCCCCGGCTTTGTGCCTGTCTGTGCCCCCCCCTCCCGGTCTTATTTGATCTCCCGTTAAACCAAGGAGGAGAATGTGAAAAAAGGGGGAAAATGCCCAGGAGGAAGCAGGAGCAGCCCAAGCGCCTCTCTTCACGTAAGTGCCCCCTCTTTTTGCCATTTTCTCCTTCCTCCTCTCCCCGTCTCCTTCCCCTCTGCAGCCGCCTCCGTCGTTTCGTGCATTAGTTTAGGGTTACAGAGGTGAAACTGACAAAGACACAGCCTGGGTTATTCCTCTTTTAGGTCTGAGCTAAGGCAGCCATGTTGGTGATGAACAGCCTTGTGCCCTTTTAATTTTTCCTCTCTCTCTCCTTTCCCCCCTTCTTTCTTCGCGTCTCTCGCCCTTTCCTCCCTCTCCCTCCCCTCGCCCGTGATTGTGCATTTGTGCTGGGGGGGGGGGGGGGGGCGCGGTGTGGGTTTCTCTTTGGGGCCGGAGGGAGGGGGGGTCTGTTTTATTGGGGTGGGGAGGGGGGCTAGCACCGGAGGGGAGGGCGGCGAGAGGGGAAGCGACTGCTGGCGTCTTGTGCGGAACCAGCCGAGAGGTCCGTCCCCGGCTAAAGGTTGCGGCGGGGCTGGGCGGCCCGGGAGCGGGGGGAGGCTGGCAGCAGCCGCGGAGGGGGCCGGCGGTGGCGGCAGGGGCACCCCACATCGACCCCACGGCCGCCCCGTAGGGGGCCCGGGCCGCCGGCGGCGGCGGGGGAGGGGGCGGCGGGGAGGCAGACCGTGGCAGGCGAGGTCCCTGCAGAGCAGGGAGAGGCGGCGGCGGCGGGCTCGGGGCTCCTCCTGGCCGCAGTGAAATGAAGGGTCAGGCGAGACTCGGGCTTCGGCGGCGCTGCCCCAGACGAGAGCAGCAGAGCACAGGGCTAAAGTGCATCCCGATCCTCCGCCTGCGGGCACCCCGCACGCACGCACGCACGCAGGCACACACACACATCCCCTGACACAGCTCACCCTGCCCTGCTCCTTCTCGCTCCCTCCCTCCCTCCCTGCCTATTTTCTCCCCTCTTTGCAAAACAGTTAACTTTTCTCCCGCTCGCTCTCCCCCCTCTCCTTGTATTAAGCGCTCGGCAGCTATTGAGAGGGAGGCGGAGGGGAGGGGAAGGGACCTAAAAATACCCTGCCCCTGCTTGGCCCCAGGGTTGGTTTAAGGAGAGCGGGGGGTGGATGGAGGGGTCATTTGTCTGTCTCCGGCACATCTGCTCGGAGCGTGGCTGCAGCCCCCCTGCGCTGGGCTCCGGGCAGGGCGAGAGCTGAGCCGCTGGTGCCGGAGCCGGGCTCGGTCACCGGGAGTTCACCGGGGCGGCCCCGGCCCCTGCCCCTGCCCGGGGGGCGCCGCTGCAGGCGGAGCGCGGCCCGTCCACCCCTCTGCTATGCGGGCGAAGGGGCTGGGGCAACGCTTCCCCCCCGCCTTTCCAGCACTGGCACACGGACTGGGGCTGGGGTGTCGGCGCGGGGGGGCGGTGGGATGGGGGCAGGGGAGCGGCACTTGCAGCCCCGCAAATATTTCCCTCTCCTTTTCCTTTCCGCCGGAGTCGAGCCAAGGGCTTGAGTTGCAGTGGGGTTCGCTTGGGGGTTTTTTGGTGGGGCTTTTTTCCCTCCCTTCCCCTCCTCTCGCCGTTTGCCCCCGCGCAGCCCTTTCGCGGTCCGCCCGCTAGAGGAGCCGAGCCGGCAGCCCCGGCGCTAATTCCCCGCGCAGAGCGCCGGCCGGGGCGGCTGGCACGGGGGAGGCGGCGGGAGCGCGGCGCCCGCCTCTGCAGCGCCCCGGCCCCGGCGCGGCGGGCGGGGGCAGGGGCCAAGCCCGGGCGCGCAGGGCCTTGCGTGGCCGTGGAGGGGCGTTTCGGGAGGGGGGGGGGGGTTAGCGCCGCCGCCCCGGTTTGGCAGAAGCCCTGCGGGAGCGGGGAGGCGAAAAGGGGCTCTCGGGGCGGGAGGAGGCGGCGGGGCGGGCGCTGCGGCCGGGCCGGCGGCTGACCTTGCCCTCGCCCCCGCCCCGGTGCGGCTGCCCTCCGCCTGCCTCTCGGGCTGACATCAAACCTGGGCTCCATTTTAGCTCGCTCGGGCGTGTCGCTCCCGTGCGCGGCGGCGGGGGCTCGGCTCCGGCGCCGGGCTCTCGTCTGCCCCTGCCTCCGGGCTGCGCCTGAGGCTCCCCTCGGCCTCGACCTCCTGACCGCCCGCGCCAGGGGAAGTCACGGCTTTTTCGGGGCCAGGGAACAATCGCCTTCATTGTGTAAATCGAGTTGTGCGTGTGTTATTTGTTTTTGTTTTGGGTTTGTTGTGGTTTTTTTTTTTTTTTAAATGCACGGCCTAATTTGCAGTTCTTTCAGATTAATTTTTTAGTTCAATTCATGCGAGTTTTTTTCCTGATGTGTGAAACACGCACATGCTGTATGTCCCACACAAATGCTACTTTGTAATGGGATTTATTTATTTTATTTCTTTTACAGCTAGATTTCATTGGATTAAAAGCTATTATTTGACAATAATAATAATAATAAATTAGATAATTTAGGGAGAATTGCAGGAATACTGTTCTAGTCTGCAGTCCTGCAGATTCAGAAAATGCCTTGGAATCCATTGCATTCAGTGTGCAAATGCTATAAATAGTGGTTTATATTTTTTTAGCAACATGTTGCTTTAATGGGTACTCAGTGTAAAATACATTTTTTATTCTACAATTTCTGCTGGCTTTAGCAATACATTTCTTAGACGAACAGTGTGTGTATTTCATTTTGAAGTATTAATGATAGCAGAAGAATGTAAAGTGCACCATGCACATGTAGAAAGAAGATGGCTAATACTGTATTCGACCTTAACTCTGCCCCATTGAGGGTATCACGCTATGATTCACTCCTAAGTTATGTTACAGGTTGATGCTGGTGCATGAATGCTATCCAGTGCACCTACATGATGTAGCACCTTACTGAACCTCTGTGATATTTTGGATTCTGTTGCAATTGTTTGGGAAATAAATAGCAAGGTGTTGATGCACAGAATAATTTACCAGTGTTACAATGTAACTGAGCAAATGTAACTTAGTCTGGCAAGTCCTGTGGACTCCAGTACAGCTTAGGTAGGAAGCTGTGTTCTCAAGATCTCTAGGCCTTAATTAATTTCTATAAATTGTTACGTACCCTGAAATGCACCTGAAGAACACTGTCACACTGCTTGAAGTGACAGTATACAGCGGCTGCTGACCAGGACCCTGATTTTATACTTCTGTCCATTGACTTCATTGGACAGCCCTCATGTAAACGTGGAAGTAATTTCACACGAGAAGACTACACTGCCAAAATGCATGCTATGGTGAAGAAGTTCTCTGTGCAAGAGTTTGCTAGAGATGTATCAGGCTGTTGCAACAATTTAATTTAGTTTCAAGGGAGTTGCTAGATATTGACGCTTCAGTTGTTGAAGGAAAAAAAGGATTGATATTATTAGATGCAATAATACCGTGTTTTGGTGGCATCTGCTTAAAAGGGCAGAGTTAAGGTTGAATTTCCAGTCATTAGAGTTGTTTACAACATAATTTAGTTTGGAAGGGTCCTTCGGAGGTCGTCTGGCCTAATACCCTGCTCAAAGCAGGACAAACCTCAGGATTCAGTCAGGTGGATGGGCCCTTTGAGACTCCAATATTAACTTGTGGAGTTTCTGTCTGTAAGGAAGTCAGTCTTGGGGAACTGTTTAGTCACAGATGCCAGCAGAATGTCTTCGCTCACACTCTGTGAAATACAAGAGAGAGTGCATCCTTTTTAATTTAAGATACAAGTGAATGAGGAAAGGACTTTAGGAGTTCCTGGATAGACAATGGCTCATTCATACCCAAACTAAATACTATGGCAGTGTAGACTCAGTTTACAATGACAGAGCTAGGTCCATAGGTTAAAAGTTTTCCCAGTACACGTGTCTTATGATTACTTTTGGATGCAACTCAGACAAGTCAATTCATTTTCACTGGAATGTTTAAAGGAATTTTGCTCATTCCTTTGTGTGTGTGTGTGAGGGGTTTTTTTTCCCCTTCAGCTACTTCAGCACTTAGATTTTTTTTTTTTTTCTCACCTATTCAATTAGCATCAGAATCTTTAAAAATGAATGTATAAATACAATTTTACTCTGTTTTTCTTCTCCTTGTTGCCTTACTTTCCATTCTACCTCTCACTATTATTTTCTTTTCTGAGAATTCCTGAAAGTCTATTTCCTCTGAACTGCACAAATGTGACTTGGAAGAGTTCAGCCTGAAAATTAAAAGTTTTGGGAAATTTTGAGGCACTCAAGTTTAAGACCACTACATTGCCTTAAGTGTAGCAATCGATACTCCTTGGGGTTTGATTCTGTCTTAGAGGCTTGTAAGCAATGCATTTTGTGAATGAATGCCACAATACCATTTATACAAAGCTTGCATTTGTTATGGAGTATCAGGCAGAATTAGATGCTACATTGAGAAGTTTGAACTATTGCTACTTTCTGAAGAATGTGTTTGATGTAGGACAAACTGCAATGGTATTTTCTGTTTGATTTATTTTGTTAAAGAAGGAGATGCGGCATTGATACACTATTAGTTTCAATATCAAAAGCTAGATATGTGATAACGAGGGGGCATAACTCTTCTTGTTTTCATGGTCGGGAATAGTGTTAGTTATTCCAGATACTGTGTTGAAGTGTTCAGCTGTTTCCATACAGTAAAAAAAAACCCTTAAACTCTGTGAAGCTTTTTATTATATTGGGGTTTATTGCTGGATTATATCATCAGAGTGTAAAGAAAATACTGTCAAACAAGTAAATTAACAGTGATTTAGAACTTCCTTCTTTTTTATTTCTGCAGCTTGCTTCATTTGATACTTTCTGATAGCAAGAGAGGATGTGTTGGATGGGTTTTTCGAAAGACTTCCCAATGTCAGAAAAGCCTTTACTATCATTCGTCATTCAAGAGTTGCCTCCAAGACAAAAGGCTTTTGCCAGGAATGGGAATCTTTCTATTTTAATAGAGTTTATTACCTTACTAGCAGACATTGCATATACACGGGGAAGCTTTTAACATATTTTCTATTTACTGTTTTTAACCTCTTACCGCTGCAGGGATCGTGATACAGCTCATTGTTGACAAGAGGATCCATGTAGGGAAAATTATTATTCTTAGTATGATTAGGTTAATAATTTCATTGCTATCATCATGGTTGTCCTGGTGGTACCGTAATGCACCTCTCAAATGAACAGCAGCCTTTTGGTGGATAGAGTAGCATTCACATTACTCCACCTGAAAACACTGTTCTTATTTTGTCCCTCTTTGTGATGGTGAAGTCGTCATAGACTTTTCAGAAATACCTTCTCCCTTTAAATTTGTATGCTAATTTTTTTTTTTCATTATACAAACTAAGTCACTTTTATAAAGTCATTCAGTGATCAATGCCTAAAGCCATTCAATGGTAGACTGTCTTAGTGTTGTCTGATAGTACAAAATATGAATAAATCACACTGGAGTATAAATTTGACTATCAAAGAGTCAGTGTTGTGCTCATTAAGCTATTTGAGTCTTTAGGATCTTATGAATTAGATTTTAGAGGAGGCGGGAGCGCAAAAGATTATAGAACTAAACCACGAAGTTTTTAGTTGGCCAAATAGGAAAACCTGCAGGTAGAGCAGTGGAATGGGAAACATAAGAACATGCAGACAGAATGCATTTTTACTTTTAAATTTTAAAATGGATGAAGAAAGAGTATGACTTAATCTTTGTAACAGAGTGATTGTTGTCTTTTTCATATGTAAGAAGGCAGGAGTAGGAGGAATTAAGTTTAGAAAAAAAAGAAGAGCCAGGAGGAGCTGGCTGTTCAAAGTGAAGTATTAGTAATTTCCTATAATTTAATCAGACCAGATCCCAGAGCAAGATAATGAGAGCATGACCTACAAAAGAGGACTTTTTGGAAGTTAAAAGGGTTTCTAACATGAAGCTTCACAAGGCATGTGATTTGTCATGAAGCACCGTATAGGGGACTTCTTTTCTTTCACATTGCAAAGAAATCATAGTATAGACATTAGTTCAGATGGGTAGGGAGAGCTAATATGGCTTATGCCTGGAATCCTTTTACTGTTACAGCTGTTAAACTACTTCAGAGTCATGCTTGAAGAGTGTATCTTTTAAATAATATTTTGTCCTGGTTTCTAGTATAACATTTTTTTCTTGCGTAGTTTGCCATTCATGGTACATGATTTGTATCATTTAGGTTTACGTTTACAAAACCCCTCAGGATGTATGGAGGCTAAAGTACTGTGTGTTTTACAAAAATAATAATATGCAAAAAATCTGGACTACAAAGTAGCTCACAGTATATAATAGAATGCAGTTTTCAAGGGGGTAGCGAGAATTCTCTTCCTCTCTCTTTCTGCCCCCCAAAGTGAAACTTCTTATTTTTATTCCACTTTAAAAAAATGTTTTCTGTGAAGAATAATAAATGATATGGGCATGAAGAATAATATTTGGCTGAAGGAAAAAAAAAAAAAACCTCAAAAAGGTGGATAATATTCCTTTCCCCAAGGATTTTTTTTTTTATATGTAGCTAAATAATAAAATTTAGACTTGACCCATACTTCAGTTGAAAGAATGTATGCTGCAGGGTACAGTCAGCACTGGTTCTGCACATATACGCTGCATTGTGGCTACTTTAAGGATTCAGTACATGTATCCATAAGCTCACATGAGAGCTTGTCTTTTAGTTTTTCTTTTTTACAGACTAACTTAGGGTCACAATTATGGAAGCGTTACGCTCCCAAAGACAATTTCTCTTTTCCTCACATACCTTCAGTAGCATTTACAGGCTGGTATCCTCTTTGGTCTAGACCCCAAATATTTTGAATGCTCAGTCCGAACCTGTCAGCTTAGTAGTTAGCTCTATTCCTTAAAGTTTCTCTTGCCTTTGAAGGGATTTCCTGCTCGTGGTGTAATTACACTGAGTAGTAGAATCCCACGTTAAGCTGAACACTAAGACAAGCCTGTTCCGTTTTGCAGGTTAAGAATTCACACGGAGCCCAAATTTGATTAATTTGGAATCATGAAAGAGTTATGGGGATTTTTTTGAGAAACATGCAATAAGGAGAGAAAAACTGGCCTGCATAAATAGTTCTTTCCCTCGTTCTTTTCGATACTTAGGCAGTAGGGATGGAAGCCGGGGGGAAAGAATGACTAGTGCTAATAGTACAGTAGACCAAGAGAGAGAAGTTTTTATGCAAGACTGATGATTTAGCTGCTGTTTAGAATAAATTGCATTAAAAATGAAAGGGTTACCGAGTGGTAGAGGTCTTGTAATGAATGGTTTAATCAGCATTTTCAGAAAGCGAAATTAGGTTCCAAATATCTCCACTGTTTCCTTGCTTTTATTTGGGATGCTCTCTCACTAGGGTAGAAATGAAATTTTTGAAGCAACTCAAAGCAAGCTACTGTCATCATCCCTTTGAATTCTGCATGGCCCTACCTCTAGGGATTCCCTTCCTCAAGAAGGGTTTATAGCTCTGCTGGCCCTCATCTGGGGTTTGCTGCTTGGATGTGTTTTTCCTCTATTGCGGGGCTTTCTGTGCAGGTACAAAGAATTCTTCCCTGCATGGTCTTAAGTTTTATCTGAAAGTTTCTGTAAGGGAGTTGGCACAAGCTTACTTTAAAACTACAACTTCCTATTTTAAGTGAATGTTTTGGACATGTCCTGGATCTTGGTGCCTGTTAGAATTTGTAAGATGCTGTATCAGGGCAAAAATGAGAATTCTGGTGAATTCTTAAAAATAAATGGCAAGTAACTTTTGGAAAAATGCATTAAAAGAATTGATGGCTTTAACAAGCGTGTATTTAGCTTAATGAGTGATCCCCAGGTGTGACTTTATTAATGAACACAAAATTCTTTGCAAATTACTTCTAGACTTCACTTTGACTTGTGTAGTAGTACAAATAATTACTCATCTCAAAAAAAAAATCCTCAAAAATTAAAACAAGAACAGATCTTCCACAGCTAGATGATCATGCAGTAAAAAGTAGGTGAGGAACAGAGAGGGTGGCCGGCAAGTGGATTTAGATAGCAGCTGGTGGTGTAGCTGTTTGTGTTTGCTTGCTTTCTTGAAGCACAGCCAGTCTCTCCCCTTATAGACCACTGTGCCAAATCTAGACCTGGCAACTAGTGACTGAGGACCCATTTCTTTATCTGTGTTTGAAGCAGAACTTCCTCTTATCTACCTCTGTATTTCTAGCACTTTGAGCCCTTCTCAGGCACCAGTGTAAGCATAACAGCCTAGAGCTGCTCTAATTTCTGCTGCCCCCAGGCTCTCACCCTGCTCCTTGTTCTGGAAGGGAAGGGCTGACATAATCCTTTTGTCAATTCTGCGTTGCCAAAGGGAGTTCTTTGCACAGCGAATAACTCTGAAGGGGGCTCTTCTGCCCACCTTGAGGTACTTTTACATTGCCCATAAGGTCTAAATAGACTTCACCATAATTGTTTATATTGTCTTCCTGCACAGTGCTGTGCCACATTGAGATAACAAAGCAAGCTCTAAATAAGCTACCTTGTATACGAGAGGCAGTTATCACAGCAGTCTACCCAGGTTAATTCAGCTATAATACTTGTGGGTATACTCAAGCTGGCTCAGATATCACTGCATAGCACTGCGTTATTTAGTATAGACATACTCTCACGAGAATCAGAGTTGTTGTCTTTGAAGGCATTTACTGGCCTGCATAAAAAGTGTTGGTAAAGCCCGCAGAGTTTTCAGCCAAGAAATGCACTTTGAAAAAATAAAATCAAATCCCACTGCCATTGGCATACTTGTTTGTTTGTTCAGCAGAAAAGCCAGCAATGGAATGGACATGAACATGAAACTTCCCCTTCTATTCCTCTGCATCTGAATTTTAAGTGGATTTTTAGGCAGAATGTAGAAACGGGTTGCTGCCATTTATGCTGTATCTGTGCCCTAAGTAGCCATAGCATTAGTTTCTTGTACCAGGAGCTTGGCACAGAATCCTAAATCTCTTTAAAATAAGATAAGGTTTGAGGAATGTCCACTTTTTATTCAGTGCTTGCACATTAATTATGTGATCTCTGACTTTTCTTAAGGTTGAAAACTGAGGCAGTGCCTTAAACAGTGTGGCTAGGAGTGAGGAGTGCCTATTCCACATGGAAAGGTCTGCTTCTGTGTGTTCGCCGATCACTACGAGTAGCTTCCTAATCCTCTCTTATTTGGCTTTGCTTGTTAACCCCAAGCAATCCTCTCAGGGACAGAGAAAGCAGCTGTCTTTGGTAGCAAACACAGCATGACAAAACAAACACTTCTTGAAGCTTCCCCTAGATACGTTACCATAATATCATCCTTGTGGGAGGAATTAGAAACACAGAGAATATAATTTGCCATGTTTTAATCTGACTTTGGGAGAGAGTTAAAAATTAAATTATAGGGAACTAGATTCCTGCAACACTTATATGAAGGAGTAATTTCAGTATCTGAAACCTAAACCTTTTGTTTCTGAACCAGTCAGAAAGCTAATGTGCGTAAAGCACCTCAGGTGAGTAATGGGGCAGAGTAAAATGGTAAATCAGGAGCACATTTTTTATCAAAAACAGAGGAGGAGAAGCTGCATATAGCAAAAATAAACAGAAACTAATCAAAAACAAAGGAGATCTTTGTTAAAGCAGGTACGCTGGTCTGATGTCACCTGCTATGGTTGAATATTGCCATACATACAGATTGTGATCTCCTCCCTTCACTTTGTAACCCCTTGATAGAAGTTGTAAACACAATAGGGATGATTAAAGGCACTGTAGCAGCTTGATCTGAGGCTTCCCATGTTTTGTTTATTGCAGCCTACATATTAAGGTGACATAGGGATTTCTAGTTGATTTTGTTGTTTCTTTTACTTTATTGATCACTGGAACAACCTTCATAAATGTGTTCTAAATCCCATATATTTTAAAAGTCTTTTTCAAGGAGTCAGTGTTTTGAGGGGTTAGTGTGGGGTTTTTTCTTTCTGTTTTTTAATAAAAGGGAAAGAAAGTTCACGGTATTTGGTGTCACTACCTTTCCAACTTCAATACTTAGAATAATTTAAGATTACTTCACTGAGTTCCATTTAACATTATTTTTAAACTAGGACTTAATGTTTATTATCAGCAATGGGCCAGCTTCACAGCCTTCCTCTGATCTCCCTTGTGCTGCTAGGGTGACGCAAATGTTATGGAAGTTGCCTTGGCTTTCCTAGACAGGTATTCTCATTGCATGGGGATGTTCCTAGGAGAGAAATAATACTGTTGTTTCATACATCTTCATATCACTGCAACTTAGAATAGACTGTGAATCAGAGATGGAAAGGGTCAGAGATGACTCCACATCTGGAATGCACTCGGATCTATCTATTTCTAGTTAACAGCCATTTCCAGCTGCTGTTGATAAGCCAGTCTCCAGGCTGAGTCTAGGTTAGAAAACACAAGCAAGAATTGGAGCGCTGTAAAGGCTCATGCTGTGTTCCTCCTTTGCCAAATACTCACATGTCACACAGGAGAGAACCTGTCCCTAGGCGTAAACTGAACAGAAGTGTCTGGATTATTGAATACGTAGCGGTAGCGATTCTTCTGAATCGAGCGGAATGAATTGTTTTTGCCAGAATGCCACTGGGGCTGTTGGGAAGTTGAGATGTCTTATTCATGCTCAGAGAAGGAATAATGAGCTGACCAAAAAAGTCAAAGTAAGCATAGGTCAGAATGTACAACAGTACATCATATCATCAAGGCAGGCAAATGCAACAACTTCTTTGACAGTTTTTCAAACTCAACTATGTCCTTTATATGAAGAGCAGCCAGCCAGCCTCCTGCAGCAATAAAGAGACAGAGAGAGAGGCTGCGTTCTTCCTTCCTTCCTTAGAAGCTAGCTGGGTTAACTTTGTGCTCAGGAGATGAAAACCTCCCTTTGGCAAGCAAGAATTTTTCTCTTGCTATTTTACTGGTGCTGTAAGTTATAACTGTGTTCCTTGGAACGGTTTTTGGGTCCAAGAGTTCCAGACTCTGCAATGACAGAGCTGTTGGGGTTGTATGATGTTTGTGGGGCTGTTTGGAGGCTCAGCAGGACAGTTTACAGACATGAAATCTCCAGCTTTTTTGAGTTCTTGTATTTTCTTTTTTCCTGTGGCTCAATAGGAACTTCTCTTCAGAGATTCTTCATACCTGTTGGGAGAGCTTTACAGGCAGCTTTTTTTTCAGCTTTGATCCTTGTGTAGCGCTACTACACTGATGAGGACTAGTTTTCTTCCTTTTTCTCTTTTTCCAAAACCACTTGTGATATAATCACTGCTTTTATCATTGATAATGCTTCTTTTTTTCCACCCTTTGCCAGTCAGTATTTATGGTAAGTTTTCTAGACCAGAGAAGGTTGGTCAGGAAAGGTAGGAAAGTAGAGAAATATCCATTTTTCATTTTGGTAATATCACTACTTTATCAGTGTCACTCGCTGAAGACTACTGGCAGTTTCAGAAGTTAATAGAATGAGAAGTTGTTTGGAACTGGTTCAAGAGAAGACACAGCATGCCCTTAATCCTTTGGAGAGAAGAGGAAAAGTGAAGGTTGCCATTTCCCAAGCCAGGCAGGACATGGTTGGCCTCGCTTGGGAAATTAGAGCCAGTAGTCATGGAGAAAGCAGGTCAGAAATACCATGTTCTTCTGTAGCACTTCCGATTTCTCTTTCAGCTGAGTGTCTCCTGGACTTCTGTTTTCTATGGTAGTGGTTAGGCATCAGAAAGTGCTCTCAAGGATTACCTTGTGCATGAGAGAGACAAGGAAATATTGTTTCCTTCTCCTTTATTGTTTTTGTATAGTGCATAGGAGTTCAAGCCAGAGAGTCAGCCTGCTGTCCTAGGCACATGTGACCCAACAAACAGGTAGTTTCAGCCTGAAAGAGAGCCTGTATTCTAATTAGATGTCCTGTAGGAAAGATGCACTTGGCAGTTTCTCAGGGAAACCAAGGTTACAATAGTTGAGGTTATGCCTCTGTAGAGCAGTTGTCCCTCGGAGGAACAGAGGTAAGTGGGAAAAAGACGGAAAACGTGCTCCTTGAAATTACTAGATATGTTCTGGATGTTGCTGTATGTTTTTACAGTGCTGCTGAAACCTTCTAAAGAACTTTCCGCAAGTATTGAAGCTATGCTGGGCTTACATTAATCTGTCCTGGTACAAACCCTGGTGGGAGTTCTCCGCTTCTCAATTCCAAAATTTGACTATGCCTTTGAAAAGATACAGAGCACTAGATCTATTATACAGTCCTTTGTATTTAATAACTTCTGTGTGTAGAGGAAGAAGGATGATATATCATTATCCTTTTGGTTTCAGCTTCTGTGTCATTCGTCAGGTATTTTCTGTTCTCCTTTTCTGGAAATCTGTTGCTATTACCAGTGAGAGAAGAAGTATGGAAAGGGAAATTTTACCTGAGATCATGCACATCTACTTTGCCGTAGATCTAACATACCATTTTGAGCCCAAACCAGCTCACTGGCAAGGATGATGGTCTTCTGTGGTTTACCCATAGTCCCCTGGCACCTGCGAGGATTGGACTGTTCTTTAGATTCCCATCAGGGGCACTAAAGCATTTCTACCTTGAAGATGAAGTCAGTAACTGCAGTGCTTCAGTAGTATTTACTTGTCTTTACCTTCCTCTCTTAATGATTTCTTCCTGTTTTATAGGGGTGGGGGAAGTGTGTGGCTTGGGGAGGAAGGTGGTATGGACTTCATAGGGAGACTGGGAACTGCATGCCCGGTGTATACGCTCAGCCATGCAGGGGGTATCGATGGAGAGACAGCAGGTGCTCTTGCTGTGGTGTTCAGGTGGGCTGAGGGTCGTGCACAGAGCAAGAGTAAACATGGAGACAGCAGCCTCAAATAACGACAGCAAGGGAGCTTTACTTTCTGGAGCTATTGCTTTGGTGTTTAGAAACCTTTAAATAAGCCTGTTGTAATCTTGTTTATAGTAATTAAGGATTTGCTAGTAATTTAAATGGTTTTGGCAATGTACAGATCGTCTTCTCATAGGTACTGGTACTGGTAATGTAAGGATGAAAACATTTACACAAGAATAAAAGTCAAGGAAGCAGGTAATTGACCAATTTATCAACCTTAGCAGACAATTTTTTCTGATACATCGTGGTAGCTATGGTAAATTTACTCTGGATTGCTTAAGGGCACGATCCTCTATGGTGTATAGAACACATGAGTGCAACTCCTTGAAATGAATGGGTGAGGGAGCAGGTAATCAGCCAGCATGGCTTTGGTGCCTTGATTAGCCTTTTGGTCAATGGTTTGTCCCCTAGGAAAGTTTGGAATTGCCCTGCACAGCACAGCTCAGAGCGTAGGTGATTTACGGCTTTTCCCCGGAGCTTTTAGATCAATTTTAGTCTTTCAGGTAATGTGAGAACTTTCTGTAAACTTATGGCCGTTCCCAGGCCATAATGGTATATTGCAATTGTGATCAGAGAGTTATTTATTTTCATTCCAAATTGTTTGTATGCAACAAAATGGCACATTTGAACACTTTCCTCACTTTAGTCAGCCCCTTTTGCCAGCTGAATTGACACTTGCAACTTCTCATCTGCTTCCTTTCCGACTGTAAGGGTGACTAAAATCATGTTGCTGTGGTGACCCTGTCAGTTTTAAATGACCAGCCACACTGAAATGAGTTGCACGTGTTGAGGGTAAATCAGTGTTACGATAATCTATAGCATAAACAGGTCACTTTATTCTTGGCTGCTGTAAATTGTGAGGAACATGTGAGGATTCTTGTGCCTACGTTTTACTGTTGGGCTTGCGACTGCTGAGGCTTGCAGTGCATTTCAGGCAAAGAAGATGCATTTTGTCGCAGTGAAGAGTTGAGACAGCTATCACTGCAGCCAGTTCTGGGGAGGTGGCTGGTCAGGTGCAGGCCATAATTAAGACGAATGTTTAGCTGATGAAGGCACTGAGTAAGAGCAGGCAGTTTATAGATGTAGCTGAGAAACAGAGAACATAGGTATGCAAAATAGAGTGGACCACCAATTTTATTTGTTACTAAGTTAAATGAAGATTAGAAAGCAAAGCTTCTCTGCCTCTTTTGTCACCTAGATCATACAAAATGTGATATAAGAAACTACTATTCATGCTTAATGCCTTACTTCAGTTTTGCTATGGAGGCTTCCTTTCTCGGGAAGTGCTCGCTACGTAAAAGTGATACCGTTAAGGGTGCTTCTCCCAATTTCTCTTCTGGTGTTTGCCAAAGCCTTTTGGATACCACTGGCAGCCAAGAAGAATATAATCACTTTAAAATCCCTTGAGCCATCTAGTCAGCAGGTAGATTATCTAAACCATGTCTTATGCTTAGTGTTTGTCTTGGAGACTAATCATCACAGCACCAAAAAGCATTGTAGGGTATGCAGAAAGGAATTCTGCTGATCTTACTTGAGCTGTTCAAGGCACAGGCTTACCTCTCTGAAAATGGATACATTTCCTTTATTTCTGAGCCTTTTATTCCAGGTCATAGGTCAAGTTTTTGTCTAGTTCCATGATCATTCACATGGGCCCACCTCCTTTCTTGAAATCCATTGCTTTTTAAGGGGTGAAAGGTATAAAGAACTGAAGTAGTTATTCTGCTTTTCTCTTTTAGATATCTTAATAACATAGTATGATCTTTCCATTTTCTCAAGCAGAATTGTCCAAGTGAATGGATCTTGTCTTCCATAACACCTAAACAGAACTGTGTGATGATAGATTGAGAGTGCTGAGTTACTTCAGTGCTTGAGCTCATAGTGATTGTCTAGTCTGACCATGGTTTTCCTTCCTTCTATCTCTTTTTCTTTGTAAGTCAGGGATAATTGCAGCCTGAGATCTCATCAGAAAAAAAAAAAAAAATCTGTATTTTGATGTCTTCTACCTCAAATATACAATAGAAGACTATGACCTAGCATGAATCTACTACAAAGCAAGTAGCCATTTGGAAATGAGTAACCGAGCCTCTGGTTTGCAGATAGACTATGTTTAAGATAAGGCAGTTTTGTATTTCTGCTTAGAATTTCCTAATAGAGACACTAGTTCTATATTCCATAAGCAATTTTTCAAAGAAGATTTCATTAATGACCCACCAAAGGATTAAAATCTCATCTCATTCATGGAGTTCATTGTCACTCAAGGATGGCTTTAAAATATTATGGATTCTTATATTGACCATTTGGCATTCATGTGATTATCTCACACAATAATTTGATCTAGAATGGAAACGAAGTTCCCTCATTTAGAGATCATCTGGTTGTAGCCAGCTTTTCCAAATTGTTTGCTAGAATTGTTTGGGGTTTCATTTCTAATGAAGGCCCATGGTGGAAAATCTTAAAGTATTTCCCCTCCTTTATGAAGTAGGCTGAGAGGATAGGTCTGGACTCTACGTGCTAAGGACAATAGAATTCTTGAGAATAATGTTTAACTCTTCTTATTTTGGAGATGCCAGCATCCCTATTACCTTTTGGTATTTGATACTTTCTCGCTGCAACAGCCTATTGCCATAGACATCTATCTAGAGCAAAACAAATGAACAAGCAAAGTGAATTTTGACTAACTAGGAATAATTTTAAGGAGTTTTTAAACTTCCTTATAACTAAGAAAAGGTAGAATTTCTAATCACTGTACTGAACTTAATATGTAAGTGAGCCCACGGTGGTAAATGTGCACTGATGTAAATGACACGCTACCACTCCAGGTGTAGGGAATCTTTCTGAGTAGAAAGATTGCACATGGACCACTTAAACCATGAGAGATTGTTAAAGCTGATTCCCGTTTCAAATAGAGCTGTGGGAATAACAGTTGGTCTCCCACATATTTAGGTGGTCCTCAAATTTATAATACTCTATCAGAGTCTTCAGCTGATACCATAGCTGGTTTTAAAAGACACAGGGAAGTCTGAAATTTCTGATAAGGGACTTGAATCTGACTCAGAAGTTGCTGCTTAAAAAAGTGTTTGGTTTTATAGCAAATGGTTTATCATATTCTCTGTTTTCATCAGGCAAAAGAGGTGTATTCCTTTGATATGTTAATGTACAGACTTCAGGTTTTCAGCTGGCCATATTCCTTCAGTGTATAAATCAGTCTGATCGCTGTCTTGTGCTTTATGAAAGGTGTGCCCAAACTGAACTATAGGTTATTATAGCATGTTCACAAGGGCCTGTGGAAGAAACTTTCAATAAGGCTGGCTGTGGTATTTTGCTCAGTCTCCATAAAAGTGTTACAAGAAGAACATCGGTACCATAAAATATGTTTTGTAAGGAACATGATTTTCTATTGTTATACTGACACTTGATGTGCTTTATGAATCTGTCTTGGGGCTACTAGCCAGCCTTTGCAGCATAAACTGACTTCAGAAATATTTGTTTCTTCTGAAAACCTCAATCATAAAAATCAAGTGTCTTTGTCTACCTTCTCTCCAGGAGTTCTAGGTATTGGTCAAGTCAGCTAATGAAGGCGTTTTGTGTAGGATGCTCTTTTGTGGCATACCGCTTGAGAAATGGTCTTCAAAAATATTCCCCTCCTCTAAGGCCATGTGTGTTCCATTCCGTTTCATGCACACAACTCAAGTACTTCAGCTCACTAAGCCTCAAATAGTGGCAAAATCCAGCTAGAACAAAGTAATTCTAAACTGTAGCGAGACAAATATTATAAATATATTATTATACACATATACTATATAATATGTACATATGTACGTAACATTGTTATACATATAGATTACGCTCTAAGACATACTGCTCTGCCCACCTACTTTTCAGGGTTGCTGATTATTGGGCCTCACTGTTAAGATATTATTTCTGGGTCTTTAGGACTTTTCTTCTCCCAGGAAGATGCTGCCAACCAATTCTAGAGAAGAGTTTTTTTTTTAAATTAGTATCAGAAGAGTCTACGATGGACAACCCAGCTGCAGATGTCCCAGATAAGGCTTCTGAAGCAGCCTGCATGATATTGACTGCTGTGGCTATCCTGACTGCATGGGCCAGCTCTTCCCTGAGAGGTGTAGTACATTGTTGAGGTTTGGGATGGGAGGGAGAATCCTCTGGTGTTTTTCATTGACAAGACGCGATATGCTTTGCACCCCAAAAAACCTCAGGAGGTAGGTGGCTCAGATTGTTGACAACGACTCCTGCTTCCCCATTCCTGCCTCCTTCGCATCAGTCTTGTTCTGATTTCTTGGCAGAATGAGTAGTTTTCTGCCAGATTAGTGAGTTGAAATTGGCTCACCAAGCAGTCAAACAAACAACAGAGCAAATGTAAGGGAGGGCACAGGACCACCACTTCTCTCGGTCTTGAGCTTTTGTCACCTTAACAGCGTCTTCTAACTGCACTCTAAGCCAATGCCTGTTCATTTGGTGCTTAAAATCTCTGAGTCCCAGTGGAAGCAACACTCCTCAAACACTGATCCCACAGCTACCAACTATAACCTCTTGCCTAGAGCAGAAGAATAGTTAATCTTTCTTGGAGGCAAGATGTCAAACATCCATCCTACTAGGAGTTATCTTTTGAAGAACTTGTTTTGGGGGAGATCAGACTTGTTGTTTCTATAAGATCCTATCTTGTGGTCTGTCAACAGCCCTGAGAACCTTCATCAAGTAGTGACAGTTCACCTCGGGAGAAACCATGTATTTCTGTCCTCTTCCATGGATACTTAGCTAGTAAAAGAAGGATCTTTTTGGCAGGTAATGAAACCCACTTGACGCATTTATTCTGGGGCTTGTGGCTGAAAATAAAAGGCCACTGTCTCTGTTTCCCATCTGCCACAAAATTCTTCTCCTTTGAGGGAAAGGAAATAAAGGCAGTTTTATGTTGTCTGTGACAAGCTTTTTCAGTAATCCATCCTGCTTCCTTTCTTCCTCGGAAGAGTCCATCACACCTGGATTCTGCCTTTGAGAGGAAACTGAGGTGCTGTACATGCGTTTTGACCTTCTGTGTTGTCTAGCAGTTGGCAAACCCGAATGCATGGTACTTCTGCACATTCACAATTGTTTGTGCATATGGGCAAAGCATCTTGAAGAGTTCCAGTCACTGCAAGGTAATTAACTTTCTCTAATCTTGTTTGTCTTGGAGCCCTTTTTTAAAAAAAACAGTACTAGAGAAATTGCTAGGTGAATATCCTGGGGTTTTCTTGTAAGTGGATTTTTTCAAAGTCACTTTAAGTTAGGGATAAAAGTAGAGGATATATACCTTGTCTTTAAAAGCCGTGCCTTTCTTTTCCCCTCTCCTCCTTCGCTCCAGTTAGGAAAATCATTATTTTAGAAGATGTGGAGATGAAATACAGAGTCCTACCTAGGGCTTCTTTTCCTGTCTAATTGTGTGAGTATTTTCACACATCTTAAACACAGGGGAGAATGACAGAACAGAAGAGCTATGGCTTTTTGGCAGTCCCTTCTTGCAGCTGTGCTGCTCTCTCTAGGTCAGCCTGCGGTAGAGAAATTTGGTTCAAGCACCAGCAACACTGCTAAAACATTTTGTGATGAGGTCAAGAGTTGAATAATCATCCCGTTGATAAGTGAGCGAGCCAGAAATTCCATTCAAAGAGGACAGTGACTTCCTGTGCTGCTTACCTATTATAGGTCACAGAAATCATGAAGGGAAAATGGGGGACCGAGGGCACTCTAGCACGTGACTGTTTATGTAACTGTGACTTTTAAGTTTTATTTGCTGCCGTTGATATAATAAAAGGAGTTAAGGCAGGCCTTTGTGTCTTTATTAAAATCATGATTTTCTTGCAAGCATCCCTATGGGAAAATCAACATAGCTGCTGCTCTGGACATATAGTCTCATCAGATGTGGCTGTAAGTGCTTTTTAGAGGTGGAGCCTGTGGGGTGTCGGTGCACAGTGTGCCCGGCTTCTCTGAGGTGGTCCTACAGCACACACATCCACATGGTCTGGTGGGTGGGGGAACCCACAAAGGTTGTTCAGCCCAGAGGAATGACATTCACTCTTTATTTGAAATGCTTAAAAAACAGCCTGTATACAAAAAGGGTAGTTTGTAGGCAGCTAGGCTGAGCAATTTATATAAGATACCACATAATAGATTTCCCAGATATGACTGTCATTTTTAGGCCTATGCATGCTGCTTTCTATAGTACCTGGTTGTGAAATCAGCCAGGGTTTATGTGAAGCTGACACCCAGAGACAATGTGAATTAGAAAGTGATGTGATAGCAAGTGATCTCTTGTAATTATTTTTTACCATTGCTAAAATGATGCACTTACACAGTGTACCTAGTTTACCTAAAGGTATCTACTGTATTCAGTCCTTAGCTCCTTCATTCTTTTCTCCTCTGTATTATCTGGTCTGCACTAAATTCTGATGTGACACTTTTGTGGCTGATAGTTCTCATTGAATGTGCTGTTTGCAGTTAGGACTTCAAGTTCCCCTTCTCTAATTTCATCCTGGAGCTTCTCCAGTATGGCTTCTGCTTATGGTGGCTAGCAACCAGTCTCTGACAAATTTCAAGGCCTCCGTGCCAGTGGTACTTATTGGGTTTGGCTGAAGGAAGTGAGCGTCCTTCTATATTCCAGTTCTAAAGGGGATAAGTTGGCTGACTGTCGCAGAGCTAAGATGGAGACATTGTGGGCCTGTGTTCTCTTCTTGAACGTGCAGCCATCATGTGATGGGAAGCTCCTCTTATTTGGATACGATGCTGATGGTAACAGTCATGATGGAACCTGGGTTACAGCACCTGTAAAGAGAGGGTATTCTGAAATGGACTGCCAGAAGAGCGAATTTTGGCCTGTGGCCTGATCCCTAATCCTCGTTTGAGGGTTCTAAGAAAGCAGACAGGAGGGAGTAGGACATGGGAAGCCATCCTGGAGGCCAAATATGAACACACCAGTTTACTATCTGTCTTACCTCTTCCTTGTCCATGACTAGTTAAATGCCTTTAGAGTTGTCCATACCTTCTTGGCTGTCAGCTGATGCTTCTCTTCATTCACTCCCCTTTTCTTGCTATTCTTGATAAAAGCCACATGAGGCTAAGTTCTAAGTTGCTCAGGTGTTGTCTCTGCCTTATTTTTGATGCATCTGCCTATTTACTTGGCCTTAATCTGATTGCTCATCTGAGTCAGTCTGTGTTTCCTCAGAACTCCTTATGGATGGCTTACTGCTTCATTTAAGTTTAATGTGTCCTTTTAAATTCTTTAGGTATCTTTGCAGAGCTCCTCAATTCCCTAGTGTAAACCTATCACTTAATCTTAGCTCTTTTGTAGGCCTGGGTATAGTGTTTAGTATAAGATAATACAGAGAATGGTTTATGATAGGCATTAGACATGGAATAAGACAAGCTGTTGGGGCAACAAATTAGGAAGATGGCCTGGGTGCCAAATAGCCAACAAATGCAATTATAACTTTATTTAGATTGACACAAACTTGAACGATCGTATCTGAAATCCTTATATAGATCAAGATATTTGATATCAAGATAACAAAATTGTGGTTTGGCTCTCTTATCCCTTTAAATCCTGGTCCTGTAGATTCCCAGATTTTTCCTGAAATGTAACTGCTGAAGTTAGGGCAATCTTATCTAATTTATCTCATCAACAATTTTCCTGTGCACATTTCTTTGAAATTATTTGACTTCTACCTACTTTTATATTTGTTTTAATTTTCATTCTGTAATCCCATAATTACAATTTCCATATGTTTCGTATCACTGTAACATATGGATTTGCAATGTTAATTATGTATTGAAGTTCTTTAATTTACTCATTGCACTGAATGATTGAAGTGAAACTTTGTCCCTCTTAGCATGAAAATTCAGTCTCTTTGGGGTCGGTTCCTTAGCTGTAGCCTCTTCTCAGATAATCTCTGGTGGTCCAAATGGTGTTCTTTCAGTCATGTTTTCACTGTCCATGTTTGTCGCTCAGTGCCACAACTTGAAAACTCTTCCCTTTTCCGTGTGCTGCACATACTGTTTCTGGATCTAGCCTGCCACATTTATATTTCCCCACATCAAGTCCTACAAAGCGAAACTGTGGATCATCTCACATTTGCCCCTTTCAGGAATGGCATGTGTACATTACATTGGGTACAGTTAAAGTTCCCAGCATTTGAATTGGGTGGCTCAGTATATAAATGAACAAACGTGTTTGCCTTTTTCAGTTTTCAGATATAAGTAGTTTGGGCAAGTTAATATTTACATTTCTATTGATATCAGGGTCAAATTCTAATCACCACTCTAAGTAAAAGGGCAGATGCTCACAAAGTGAAATAACATACTTGGGGATCAATAAGATTTGTCTGTCAAACTGATTTCTTGAAGAGGAAACAGAACTTCTCTGTGTTTGAAAACAAGCGGATGAGTGGGTGAGCGAGAGAAATTGGCACTTCTTCAAACAGTGCTTCTGCACACATTTGTGGCTTTGCCAGAGATTGATATTGGGCTACATCAGTGGCAGCAGCCGCCCAACAGTACTTTGGTGCCTTTTGGCATCGCTGACAGGAGTGGGAAGTACTTGTGTGAGGCTCCTGGGTGCTGTGTGATGGGGTAGACCTGAAGCATGCAAGACACCTGTAACTTTCACTAGCCTCTGCCAGTGGCAAATGGTTTGGGAAGCAGTTCTCCTTCCAGAACTGCCATGGAAATCAGGAAAAAGAGGCATTGACAGGTCTTGACTCTTGAATCATGTTGAGAAGAGGTAATCCGATGAGCGGTTACTTGGTAAAAGTTGGTGAGATTCCCAGCCAGGTCTTGCTCCAAATGAAGTCAGTGAGAATTTACCTCTAACCCTCTAACGCTGAAGTTACCTTTTCCTGCTTTGCAACTTCCGTGTTGTTTCTTACCCATGTTTAGCATTTCAGGCTGCAATAGAAATGAAATGCCAGTAGCTTAACGTTCATAAGTAATTCTGTAATAACAAACTATGGTATGTTTATGACGGAGAGAAGAAATTTAAATGTGGTATTACATTTCTATTCCTAGCTTTCAAGGAATTCTCACTGGAGCTCCTTAGCTGTGTTGTGAGAGAAGGGAAAAACATGTCATGCAAATCTTCTGCCACAGATGTGAAATACAGCTGAAGTTTCTTGACAGACACATGGAGGTTGGCTCCTGTTTCAGACTGGTCTGGGTCTCCCATGAACCCTCTGAGTTCTGAGGGAAGGTTTTATTTAATTTGAAATCATAGGAAAGTTGGTGGGTAGGGCTGATTTCTCCTGGAGTTCTTAAGCTTGTTCAAACTCACAGGCTCATGAAGTCAATGTGAATTTAAATCTTGCCCTGAAGGCCTTGAATGGCAACTTTGCTTAGAAATGAAATTGCCAGGCTTCACCATTATGCTTCTAAACCAATTCACTACTGTTTAAAAGGCGGCTTGACTGAGCGCATGATAAGACACTGATGCTGGCTTTTTCAGCATTAACCTTACAGCCTTAAAATACAGCGGACTTGATACTGCAGCAACTGAGGGAATTACTGAGAAGAGGAAAATTAGAACTGTGTCAGCAGTTAGAGGTCTGGTTTCTGGGTATAGAAAGAAACTGCACGGGTGGAAAAAAAAAATGCAGCTGGCTTTTGGGATAGAGATGCTGCAAAGGAAATTTGCCCTTTGTTATGGAGACCGCTTGGAGATTTGAGAGTGCTTGAGTGGTTATGGGTAGATTAGCAACAGGAGGGGGAGCTCTCACTGCATTACCCAAAGAGGAGGGAAATTCTGGACTTGGTAGCGAGCCTTTAAATGAAGCGTACTGCACTCCTGTCAATAAAATGTTGGTGCCTGCTCTTCATATAGGCGAGACCAATGGAGAGTATGCATGTCTGGAAAAAGCAAGGCAAACCATGTGCTGTTGCTATCTCTTCTGCTATTGCTACCTTATGTTTTTTGGTTCCAGGTATAGTGTAGTTGTGTTACTGTTGAAGAAAGCTGTATTGCAGCTATGCCATAGCAGATGTAGTTCCTTTCCCCCCATCCTTACCATCAACTTAAAATACCAGTGTCCTGTTCCTCAGCTACTGTAAGCATTCCCTGAGATGTCAGCTTTAGAGAGGAGGGATAGATAGTGAAAATATATGCGGGACATTACTTTTATGGTTAGAGCAAAAGCTGGTGCAGGTGAGAAGGAATAGTTCATTTCCAGTGCAAGTAGGATGAACAAGATTGAGAGATTTGTAGAACAGTGTTAATTAACTAGTATTTTAAAGTCTGGTTGTGACTAGGATGCATATCAACATTAAGAAATTGAGGTACATGGTAAGGAACAGAGAAATTTGGGGGTTTAGTAAGCTGGAGATTTCTCTAAAACAGAAACCCATTTCCTCTTGTAACCATTTACACTTAAATATCTCTCAAACTAATTTTGGGATGACTTTCTGAGTGAAGGGAAATGTAATTCTCCCTCCTTCTTTATGGATGGAGAGCAGAAACACAGAGAGAGTAGGGTTTGCAGGGGTGAAGAGGGGTTGTTTTAACACAGACAGATGTAAGCAGATGCAGGCTAGCTCTGGCTCAGAAGCTGTGTAGTGGTGTCAACTCTAGGCTGTGTCCCAGAGGATGTGCCCTGCTCTTGGTATATCACTTCAGGCAAAGTGCCAGTAAGATGCTTTTTTGGCTTCCAATCCAGAACTTGCTTGGATCTGGGATGAGTGGACGGATCTCTCATTTGAGTGCACCCAACTGTACAGACAATGTCTCAGGTTACTTTTTAATGTTCACAGGGTGAAAAGGGAATACATTCAGTTTTCCTTTAACCTGCATAAGTGCTGGCTCAACTGATTAGCATCTATCTTCTTTATTTGAATGTGCATAGTGTTGGCCTTTATGCATTGTGTCTGTGATGTTAACTTGGATAATATCAAAATAATTTTAGGTAAGTGCTTTGGGTTTTGCTTGGCTTTTGTTTGTTTTCAATAGGAAAGATGCTAGCCCTCTTCTGCATGAATTACTAATCTAAGGTAACTGAGTGGTTTTCTTGTGGGCTCTTAAAACATTGGTGAATTTTTTTCCAAAGGGTTTTGAGTAAAAGGAACTTACTGTGCGAGACTATTCCTCATATTCTGTATAACATTAAAAAAACAATCTTTGCTTTCAGAGTGTATGTTGGTATCTCTATACCCATGGTATATTTGGCTGGGTTTTTTCCTCCTTAAATTCATTGGATCAAAGCAATAATATAAATCTAAGTTTTATTCATCAACTTTTCTCCAAGTTTTGTAATTTGCTGGAATTAAATAGGGAATCTGGGAATAACACATGATCATAGATACAGTACATATCATGCAGGCTTATTTCCAGAATGTTAGTGGAGGGTTATATTAAATCCTTTTGTTTTGCTGTAGTATGATTACAAAGATTCTTTTGTAGCTTGGGACATTGAGTCTAAAAGCAAGAAATGTGAGAGGCATTTGGCAAGAGAAGATAACATGGATTTAATTCTAGCATTGCTGTTGTTCTTAACTACGTCCTGATTGGCCAGCAAGATCTGCAAAAAAAATCTTGGTCATGTGTGTATGACTTTGAATACCTATCAGGAAAAAGAGCAATCCAGGGTCACAGTGCTTTAAACACTGTCAGTTAGGTCTCAGGAGAGACTAGATATGTTGCAGTTACTGGAGAGGAGAAAATGTAACTAACTGCATTGAGACCAACACTTTTTTTTTCTTTTTTTTTTTTCTTTTTAGCTAAACTAAGTTCAGTTTAGGATAGTCTTTAAAACTTTAACATTAATGAAGAGTGACAAGCAAATGACAAGCAAGTAGTGTCTAAATAAGAAGAAAAAAACCCAAAGATTAGTTTTGTGTGTATGATATTCCTTTCCCAAATAGTTGGAGAGATGAGAGCTTTAGCTTGCATTCATCTATTAGTCATTTCAGCTACTCAGGAATGAATTGTGTATTATCAGTATAAATTTTATTTTATTTTAGATAGGGGTCACTGCAGGATTGGGCTGAGATTTAAGGTCTCTGGAAGAAACTACTTTGAGTAGCTACCCTCCTGATCTGCTTTTGAAGGTGTGCCTGTGCTAGCTGTACAAAGACACAAGTATACAGTTATTTCTGGGCCTGTTAAATCCCTGCTTTGTACCACAGAGTTCATAATACTTTGCAGGATGTACAGACTATACCGATAATGAAATATTTGCAATATATGAATATATATTATGCATATTTGTATTGTTGCAGTTCTAGCTGTTTTAGTTATGCTAACCGTCAAGATTTTGTCTTCAAAGAAAGACTTATTAATTTTCAAAAAACTTTTTCCTGGTCACTTAATCCAGGCTGATGCCATGTCCATGCACTTTAAGGGGTATGTTAGGTGACTATTCAGGAAGGTCATGCAGAGGCCAGGCATACTTCATGCTAAGAAGTTATTTTATGCAGATTTGGGAATAATACTGTTGTTCTTGGTTCCACACAGATGGTACCAGACAGGAAGAAGTGGAAAGTGAACTCAGTGAAGAAGAACGCTGGTTTGGAAATTCTTCAGAAACTCCTTCAGAAGCATCATATGGAGAAGTCCAGGAGAACTTTAAGTTGTCTCTTGAGGACAGAATCCAAGAGCAGTCCACTTCCCCAGATACTTCTTTGGGAAGTGCAACTCCTAGCAGCAACACAGTGGAGCTGGGATCCATTGAAAATGAGGCACTAAGAGACACATTACAGAGCAAAGAGCACCTTTCTCCTGATGTGTCATCTCTGTGTGAAGAAGAATCTCCTGGTCCAAATAAGCCACTGAGTAGTAATCTGAGGCGGCTACTGGAGGCTGGCTCCCTCAAGCTGGATGCTGCTGTTACAGTCAATGGCAGAGTCGAGTCCCCTGTAAATCTCGGCTCAAATCTCTCCTTCTCTCCACCTGCTCATCATGCCCAGCAGCTAAGTGTTCTTGCCAGAAAGCTTGCTGAGAAACAGGAACAAAGTGACCAATACAATGCAAGTAGTCACTTTATATGGAATCAAGGTAAGTGGTTGCCAAACTCAACCACCACCTGTGGTTTGTCCCCTGATTCAGCTATCCTGAAACTGAAAGCCGCAGCCAATGCCGTTCTGCAGGACAAATCTCTTTCAAGGACTGAAGACACTATAAGATTCGAATCCTTTTCCTCACCTTTTAGTTCTCAGTCAGCCAGCTCCACATTAGCAGCTTTATCTAAGAAAGTGAGTGAAAGAAGCATGACTCCTGGGCAGGAGCATCCGCCTCCGGCTAGTTCTTTCCTTTCTCTGGCTTCCATGACCTCTTCAGCTGCCCTTCTCAAGGAGGTTGCTGCAAGGGCTGCAGGCACCCTGTTGGCTGAGAAGAAGAAATCACTGGTTGCTGAGGATCCCCTGCAGCTTTCAGAGATGAAGCAAGAGAAAGCAACTCCACCACAGTCTTTGGAATTATTGTTACTGCCAGTCCCTAAGGGAAGAGCATCCAAACCCACTAGTACAGGTATGGGTACAGTTTGAGCCACTAAGTAGAATGTATTTGTTTTCCTATAGGCTTATAGAACATCTCTTCAATAGGTCTGGATTTGGTTTGATTCCATGTATTATGAGAATAAGAAGTAGGTACTTTAGGTAAACAATAGAAAAGCTTTTTAAAATACCACTTGAAGACCAAACTGTCACAAATGTTTCTGTATTTGAAAGATATGAATGTACAGTTCGGTACTTTTTTTTTTTTTGTTCCATACAATGGTATTTCCCCCTCTTACCAAGTTCAGAATAAGTCCACAAAAAATATTTAATGGAGAAGATCAAAGAATCCCTGTTAGGAAGCTCATGGTATCAGTGAGCATGTACAAAACTAGTGCTTTTGAAATACTGGACAAGGGAGAATTCTCCCTCCTGCTGTCTCTGTCACAAATGGACTTTTGTATAATCGCTTACTACCCTGTCCTAATTTACCAGAGTATATTATTATGTTGCCACTTTTCATTAAAATTTTTTGCAGCAGTTCGGTATTTTACAATCCTTTGTCATTAAAAAAAAGTGAACTGCATTTCTCTAATTTGCTCAAGAAGAACCATTTTACACTTCTGACTTCCCTCCACCAGTTCCAGCTGTCGGCAGCCAAGGAATCAGGCTTATAGGGAATAAGAAGAAACAGACTTGGTAACAAAACCTTTCAAGAACTGGCAAGCCAGGCAAGGAAATTTAAATGATCCATCTTCAAAATAAAGAAAAATAAGGTTTCTTTCATCTCTTTCTGTAAAAAGTTCACATCATGGATTCATATTTCTGGTAGAACATACAGCTTCAGGTGTCGTCAGTGTTCTCCCTGGAGTGGTGTTCTGCTGCAGAGGGGAAGGAAGCATGTCAGGTCTCTTCACAAGATGCACGAAGTGATTCAGTATATTATTAGAGCTTTATCAGGCTGAGTTTTATCAGGAATACTAGCCTCACTGTACAGGGGTAGCAAGCCGGTGTACAGACATGAAGCCTGACGTGGATGTTGTATAATTGCACTGCCGTCTTTCTGACCTAGCCTTTTTGTTTAGGGATATTATGAGGTCTGATCCCTCCCTGTGCAGCTCTTGGTAAAAACTCATAGGGTAGAAGCTATTGGATGGACAGCAATGCTCATTCCTCCTCTGGAAGAGGACGGGGAGGAATGTGATGAGGTGCAGCGGGGACCAGTTTTTTTGCTCTGAGTTACATGTGTTCTACAAATGCTTTGCTGGTGTGTTTTGCCAAGGCAATTAAAGTGGCAAACTATTCTTGGCGTGGATCTGGCCTACGGTTTTCATTAGTTTAGATGAAGTCCTTTTTGGAGTAACATAAGCTAAACCAAGAAAAGGTCCTTTCGTGTGGGAATAAGAGTACCCACACTGGCTACACCAGTGTGACTGTGGGCATTAATTTAATGTAACTTTCCCCATGAAGACTGGCCTTCATATAAGAAAGGCAGCAATGTATAGAAAAGGAATAAGGTTAAAATTTATTTGAAGTTGTTAGTTTATTTCTGCTGGAGAAAAAGCTGTTCACATGATAAGTTTTTACTGGGGAAAAGTAAATGGTTGTAGTAAAATCCAGGTTCTGTGTTTGACCAACGAACTGTGGGATTTGTCTGTGCAGGTTATACTAGGAGAGTGCTCTGCCAGCGCGCAAGTGTGCTGGTAGTACCGGCACTTTCAAACTAGCTCTGATGCAGCAAATTCCTAGCAACTATTCTCTTTGCTGAAGGCCCAAGCATACTGTGCTGCTAAAAGATAACAATGGGGACTGACTGCCTCAGGTCCTTAGTAACCAAGGAACAACTATTCATTTTTTTATAATATATGGGACTAGTATCCCAAGAGGAAGGGTGTTTCCTTTCGGTTCATACGCGCTGGGCCAATGCCAGTTGGCATCCGAGCAAACTTTATAGTGCAATGTTCATAACAAAAGTTCTTTAAGTCCATTTTCTGATATGCTATTAAGTTTTTCCTTTCTAAATAATTAACCGACTGAAAATAAAAAGCAAGCTGTTGGTTAGCATACCTGGATGTTGATTATGGACAGCCAGACTCCTTGATTCCTTCAGCCATGGAGAAATGCAGCTTGCAAAAAGAGGTCACTGTTTAGTGATCTTTGATTGAAGACTTCACTTCTGTAAAAGTTGAGTAGGGCAGCTGAGCATGTGTATTTGCCATGAAAAAAAATGTTGCACATTCCTGATTCCTTTTGCACCTACAGCTTTATGGCACTAAAAGCAAAAAATAGTATTTCATTTTATAATGTTTTATCTTTTTGTGTGTGTCTGATTGCTCCTTGAGACACGAGGGGTTTTTGTCTTGTTCCGAGAGAGACAGCTTTTCCCAGTAGGCATAGCTTGAGAGGTGGCTTTTTCCTCTCTCATACTTTGAACATTTAAGGCACTGGTGACTTTGCTTTGTTGTAACGAATCTGATTCACTTACCCACCAGCAACATCTAGCTTTGGTTATGAGATCAATACTCAGTGAGATTAATTAGATGTCGACAAGTAAGGAACAGCAAAGATGGAGGCTATTTAAAGAGGAATATGTTAATAACAAGAGTATGCCTGCTGCTCTTTTGTCCACCATGTTGAGCTATTTGCTCAGAATTCTTACAGGCAAGAAGCTGGAGCCATGGCTTATCAGAGCATAGTCACCTCTGAAACCGTATTGCAGATTTGGTGGACCTAATCATTACGTGCATAGGTTATAGTAAAGGGGTACAAAGACTAACTTTTCTATCAGTCTGTTAATATTGCCAATTTTATAAAATGCTAATATGTTTGGGGTGAAATTTAAAAGGAAGCCTGGAATCTCTGTTAAAGTTCTGATGTTGTTTTTGAAAGAGTGTGGGTGGCAGACCCTTCTTTTACGGACTGAATACTTGTTTGGTGTAACTTTCTGCCTGCAACGCTTGCAATTTTGTTCCTGAAGCTTCTTTGGGAAGCACTGGCTGATGCTCTCCTCACTAGAGTCACTCTTTCCAACTGATTGACACCATCTGACATGAAATAGACATCAATATAAATGAAGGAAAGCTGAAGCCCACAATTTTTTTTCTTATGCTGAGGTTTATGTAGTACAGTGAAGAGCTAACATGGTTCAGCTTTGGAGAGCATTGAGATAATTCCTGTGTGCCATTAATTGTCATTGTTGTTGGTGAAGTCACATGCATTCAGTCCAGTTCTTTGCATATTTTGTAATGTGCTAAATTACTATTGATCCATATTGTTTGCAGATTTATTTTTAATGGGGTGGAAAACAGGTAATAGCTTGTTACACATTTCTTTTCTGGATCCTTTGTGATGATAACCAGAGACTGGAAAAAAGATATGATAGAAGGAAGAGAAATGATAGGTAAAAATGCTACCAATATATTTTTTCTGTGGTTTGTCTTTCTCCTGCCTTTTGTGAAGAAGTAAAGATATTTAAAAACTGAAACACAGACAATTATAGGATTGGCTTTGGCTTACTCTTTAGAGGTGCAGAGAGGGGAACAGTTTGGTAGTATGTTAAGTATGATAGAATATTTCACAAGGAGAATTTCTGAACTGGCAGAAGTGCATGCTTTGACAATGTGTCCTTTTGTGTATGTATGTAATGACTACCTGATCAGTTGAATTACGGTGGTTTTGTTTCCTACCTAATAGCAAGAATTATGTTTTAGGATGTGACAAATCTTTCTGGAGGTTTTTATCACTTCGTTCCTCATCAAGGGAATTTGATGTTTGCTATATCCTTATCAGTAGGAAATAACTGATAAATGAGATTAAAAATTCTGAGAGAAATTCCAAATAGCAGGATGCACATTGCTGAGCTCTGGATATTTGAAAATAGTCTGTCTTTCACAGTGAGGCAAAAGGCTTCCAATTCCACAGTAATACTAGGCCTTTCTTTATAACAAGCAGAGGAAATCGTGGTGAGAGAATGAATGGATGGTTAGTTTGTAAAGTCAGCAGCAGGAATTTCTCTTTCCTTCAACCTTGAGATGGTTCCACACTCAGTAGACTAACCATATTTGCCTGATAAATGCCACCAAATCCTTTTCTTATCTTAGGTGAACTGGGCAGTAAAGCAGAGCGCAAACGTTTAGGAAGGCAGTAGATTTAAAGCCCTGACAACTAGAGGAGCAGAAGGAAACCCCATGACCCGAAGACCCCCGATGGCTGAAGTTGCAGCAGCATCTGCTCGAGCCATAACTAAACAAGTTCAACAGCAGGGGTTCTGAAGTCATTCACTTCTGGGGTTAAATATATCTGATATGCAATACCCGCATGCTTTTCAGTTAAGTTGTGGATTGTTCTATGCTTTATATCTCGCTCCCCTGCTGGCTAACCATCAGATTTGGAAATGGATCATTTTTTAACAGTTAAGCATATTTTCCATACCCTACTACAAGTGGCCTTTGATAGGAAATGAAGCTGCAAGGTGATAATTATGAGAGACATCCATCTCAGTTCAGTTAAATTATAAGGAACATTAGGACCAGGTGAGATAGAGTAGCATCCTCTACTGATTAGCCAAAGGATGTTTGGGACATTAACCTTTATAAATTATGGTGACCTTTCTTAGAGGGAGAATAACTAGATTAAGGGGAAAAGGGATATGCAGGGGGGAGGAACTGAAATTTCTGGTACATGTTGTTGTTTAACTGATGTGTCTCTTTGCAGATGAAATTCTAGCATTGAAAAATGATATCTTGAGTATGTTTACAAGGGGAAACAAGTGGCTGTAAAGGATCCTCTCTTTTTCTTCCCCCTTCTGCTAAGCTTCAGAAGAAGAAGGAGGAAAACCTTTCCAGTGTCCGATCTGTGGTTTGGTTATCAAGAGGAAGAGTTACTGGAAACGGCACATGGTGATTCATACAGGTTTGAAAAGTCATCAGTGTCCACTCTGTCCATTTCGCTGTGCACGCAAGGACAATCTCAAATCACATATGAAGGTAAGGGTAGCATTTACTGACGATCAAAACACTTGAATAATCAATCAAATCTATTTCATTTGCATTTGCAAGAACAAACTTTCCGTAGCTGTACTACGAATGATGCCTTCATTTAAATAAAGAGACCATAAAAAGAGAAAGAAATAACTTTTTTCCATTTGCTTGCCTTTCCATTTTATGCAATGTGGAAACTGCCCTGGGTTATGTCAATTTGGTGCGGCACAAGCTGTCTGTAACAGATTTAGTTCTGGACCTGGAACTACCAGAGGCAGGGATGTTAGCTGAGATGTGACACCATGCAAACACAGCAGTGCTGCTTTTCAGGATGCCAGCTAGTATCTCTGTATGCCATTGCATCACACTAAGTGGGCATACCAACTTGGCCAGCACTAGCACGGGATCTCCCTGTTACTTTCTATAGACAAGCCTGCAGTTTTAACTTTTTTCTTGCTGTAGTTTTTAACTGTAGGCATTTCAGGAGTAAAGGATCCAAACCAAAACGAATGACAGATTATACTGTAATGTTGTGTTTTCAAATGTTTCCATTAAGTTTAAGGTGTGCTTTTAACTCAGCCTAAGTTTTAGGCTCAAACTGAAGACGACCTTTTGAAGGAAGCAACATCTGTGTTGATACGGAAAAATATAAAGATGTAAAGAAACTCTCTGTCTGCTTAGCTGAAGTACTACATGGTTGCAATGTACAAAGTGCCTGGTCTTGCAAGCTGTAGAACGTGCTTGGTGAAGTAAAAATGGTACCTGTCCCATTACTCGTGCATGAAGAAGCTGAAGTGCAAAAAGTTTCCCTTGTTAATGCAGCTAAGTTTTATAATAACAGTGAAATGTTTTATTATAGTTAGTATTTTTTCTGTTTTAGACAAATGTGTGTAACAGAGCACCAGGCTGGTGTGGAGGGGGAGAGAAATCCCTGTTCAGCTTTTATATATGCTATTGCAGAATCTGAGATCACTAGACAGGAGTCTAACCTTGCTTACACCCAAGTAACTATTCACTTCAGTGTAAATGATCCAGATGATTCCACTGATCACAGAAGCAGATCTTGCTGTATTTCAGGTCCTTGCTAGGTCTGAAATCACCCTCCTAAAGTCTGAAGGCTCATCCCTTAACTCTTCTGCTGTGGATCAATGCAGTATTCCCAGGCATCCTTGGTGAAACATGCTAACCCTTATCAGGTACAAGTAGGTTTGGTGTTTATGGCTCTTTCTTTTAGCACTTGGTATTCCACATTGACTAGAGGGCTCAGATGGCTGTCCCGAGTAGAAGATGAGTAGAAAGAATGGGAACACAGCATGATAAGAAAGGTTTTTTGTTTTCAGTTGTTGACAGCCTGCACAGAAGCAGACATCACCTAAAAGTTTGCTATTGCCTGGCAAAGACCTGTTGTTGTCCCCTGCTTTGTAAAGGACATCCCTATTATTCCCTACAGAAATCCTTGTTCTCTGCATTTTTTGTCTTTTTGGAATTATTATTTGCAGGTTGAGGGTCTATCCCTTCCTTTTTGGCATGGTGATTTCCATAGGTGGTCACATGTAGTATGGTTGAAGAAAATTAGGGACTCTTTCACTGTCTGTGTGCTATCAAACTGATGGCTATCTGAAGCCCTTGTGCTCTTTTCTGCTCCCCATCTAATGTAAGCCCCTTCATTAACTGAGCCCATGTCATCTTAAAGATCAAGACCTCTTGTACAAATATGTAACATGTAGTGTTAATTATTTGGTAATATAGTAATTATTACCAAGTAATGCTCAGCTGGACATCATTGAGGTCAGAGTCAGGCCCAGAGCTGCTTGATACAATGTAAGAGATTACAGCCTCCTTTAGCCTTACTATGGAGATAAGATCTGAAGTCTCCTTAGTCAATGCAGTCCAGTCATGCAGGTAATAATGGACCCAATAGTCTTTGCTGGTAAAACTGCTTTCTATTTAAGATGAAGTCAATTGTCTTACAGAACTAGATGGTCTGTATTTAGTCTTTTGTCCTTGTTATAGTCTTATGGATAGATGTAAAGAATCACAAGTACAATGAAAGATAATGTTTTACCTTAATTTCAATGGGTTTCATACACTTTTCTCAATTGAGTAGGCCATTCGTAAAAATCAAAATTGAGGTAGGTGAATGAGGTAGGGACATGTTAGTCATGTGTCCAACAGTGTCAGACATAATTTGAATTCCCTTTGGTGAAAGTCTAAATTGATAACAAGATTAAAAATAAAAAATATCAGATTTCTGATTATAAAAAAGTGCTGCTTTTAAATCTGTATGTAAATAAGTATGAGATTATAATAACTGACACATATATAAGCCAACAGTGTTCAAGATGGAATGAATACACATCAGAAACAGTACAGCACAGCTGGGAGCTACTTAGGATGCAGCGTTCTGGTTATGCCAGTCGGATGTTTCAGTTCTCTTCGTTGTCCTACCTGGCCATATCTCTTTCCTGGCAGGCAACCCACAAAGGTAGAGCTGCCCCTAGCTCTCCATCCCTCTCTCCTTCCCCATGAGTCTACTGTGGCTGCAGGTGAAGACACATTTTTCAAAACCAAAAAGGCTACTTGAAATTAGGGTACTAGGCTGGTGTTTGTCATTCATTATAAGCCAATTTTTATTCTAGGATGCTATCACAAGCCAAGCTTTTTTCCTTTATGCTGCTCTTCGGTTTTCAGGTTGTGTGTTCTATTGATAAGGATGACAGGCAAAACCTATTGAGGTGTTTTGTCCAGCTGCAGTCCTCAAAACCTAATAGTGTCTTTGTTTCCTCCTAGGCAGCATAGCCCAGAGCTGAAGCACCTCCTCTTGTTTCTAGGTTCTTGCAGGCATTTTCCATTGAAACGGGTCATTTAGAGATTTCATTTCCATGAGTGGTTTGTGTGTGTCTCCTTATGGGCCTTCCTTATTGTGTGTATGTTTAGGTTACTGAATAATAACTATATAATATAAATACCGTCTAATTTTATGGTAATTATAACATGTCAAACTGATTGGCCCAGAATACAACATTGCCAACATTTTTAGTGTCTTGTCCCCTGCTAGAGAATAACTTAACAGAGAGCTGGATTGATTCCAGCCCTGACCATATTCGGATCTACTTGTGCTACCCACCATGTTGATGAAGCGTTCTTCCAGTAAGGGCATTTTGCCAGGACTAACTCACAACTGGAGGCAAGGAAGTGAAAGGCAAAAAGGGAAGCAGAAGGAAAGTTTCCACACAGACACACAACGAACAAGGGAGGCTGAGTAGACTACCTTTTAAGGCGTCTGTAGTGCTATCTATAATTGTTATATGGCATTTAGATTCCACAGTGATAGGCACCTTAGAAAAATCCTAAAATAGACACAGTACAGAATTGTATTAGTCTGTTTTGGAGACAAATTATAGTACATGCATAACCACAAGTTTTGGTCCTTATTCCCGGGACTTGATTCTAGTATCATAGCGTTGATTTCCAGGGGTGCTAAGAATACTGAAAATGAAGCTGGACAAAATGAATAGGTAACTGAGAGAGGTGTCTTGTCCAAGCAGGCAGCAAGGGTTATGCTTAAGTCCTTCCCTCTGTTTATCTAAAGATATATTCAGTTGGAATATGTTGTTTTCTTCTTGAGAGAGAGAGAAACTTACGTACTACTTCTGCAGAAAGCCATGGAAAGGGGTAGTGTAATTCAGCAAGATGTATTCAGGCTTTTCTGTTTTTCCTGGTAGGGAAGTAGGGATTAAATTTACCTCAGAGCCATACCACAAGCATCAGTCAGATTTTGGCCAATTGGTGTCTTTGGATCATGCACATACCTTCCTCAGCAATTGGTGGATGGATAGGCTGTGAGATCATACAGATATGTTCCAAGAAAGCAACAGGGTATTAGCCTGAGCACTTGGTAGGGGGAATGAGGAAGAGGAGCATATGGCCAAAAATAATATCTATAAATGTTCCTTGTGCTGCTATATAGACATAAGGCAGAAATGGGTGAGCCAGCTCTTTTAGCAGTGGAAAAGAAGGTTGGCATTGTGAACACGTGCTGAAGCATGATGGTATGACAGAAAATGAGGAAAAGGAAGATTAAGCTTAACAGAAAAGTTAGATGCAATGGCAGGCAGGTCATGTGATGCTCAACCACGGGTTCTTCCTGCTCCTGTTGCCTACGAAAAGGGACCATGTAGTGAGATCTCGCATTAATATTCCTGTGTAATATGAAGAGGGTTATAATCAGCCTCCTGATTAGGGAGAGGCTATTAATTACATGATAGTGGGAGGAGCTCACTAGCCCTTAGTGATTTGCTTTTCCCTCTTTCTTCCTCAGCTAGGGTCAGACAACTGAATAAACATTCCTAATCCATTTTGGTGAAGTATAGGACAGGTTATTTTAAAGCATCCTCACCATATTGGGAGAAGGAGGTTGACTGGGTTTTATGGGAGGGTTTTTTGTTTAGTTTGGTTTAAGCTAACCTTAAAGAGTCCTGGGAGGCACCTGTGATTCCATTACCTCCACTCAGCTGAGGGGAAGTAATGCAAATTTGCAGAGCTTTTCAACAAGTGAAATCTGTGCCCTGAGTCTCAGACAGGTACCATAAGCAACTTCAAATATCTGCCTTTTAATCTTGTCACTTTTTGCATATGAGACAAGGATAAGACAGGAAGTGCATTGATACCTTAAATCTTAAAGGAAAAAAGAAAAAAAACAATATTTTTTTTGGATCACCTGGTCCAGTGCATAGAGGTTTTTTTTTTTTTCCTTTGCTTTCAAGCAAAGCAAGGAAATAGTTTCAAAAAGAAAATACTATATAAATAATGTATGTGTCCTGAGGGGAAGGATCACATCAAAACTAGCACCGTGGCACTAAACTTTTGAAAATGCAATATTTTAAAAATGAGGGAACTTGTCAGAAAAGAGCATGAAATGAAAAAGCAGAGGGCACATGATAGATGCAAAATGGAGAGCACTCAAATGCAGCTGCAGAAGGCGGCATTTTACTAAAAGATTTTAAAAAAACAAAAAAAACCCAAACAGAAAAAATCAGTGGGTAGGCAGGAATGGCTAAATAGCCAGGTTGTAGTAGTTGTTAATTGAGGTAGTTGCTTAAACAGATGCCCCTCATGGAAATATTAATCCACTTAAAAGTTGGTGAGAAAAATAAAACTTATATTAGGCAAAGAAAAAAGTGATAATTAGGTCACAAAAGGTAAGTAGAGTGAGTAGCCAGAAGCAGATATAGCAGTGAATGGATTCAGCACCCCAACCCCCTTATGTCCTGATTTTGCTTAGGGATGAAAATTCTCAGAAAAAACATTTTCTCTTATTCTGAGTGTTTAAAAAATAATAACCGAAAAACCCTGTTAAGTCCCACAAAAGAAAAATGAATGCCAATACTTCCCTTCCTGTGCCTCATAACTAGAAGCATTACCCCAACTTTAAGAAAGGGGAAAAGAAAAGACCTAACTCACCAGTACTACAAAATTTCAGGACGTGCCTGTGTCACTGTTTCCCTCATCCCTACTCCCTATTGTACCCTCTTAGGTGGGATCGCGTGTATTTGTAACTATGGTACATCTGTACGGGCCAGTGTGTACTTCCCATGATTTCAATTGGCTGGTAAATCAGCAGGGATGTTGCTTTTAAGTATGAAAAGATGATTTAAGAAGCTGCTTACAATACCAGAAATGTTAGTATGTCAACAAAAAATGTAACGGAAAAAAATACAATGATACGAATGATGTGATATGATAGGGACATGTGGTTTCTGTAAAAGAAAATCATGTGTTCTTCTACTAAGATGTTTTGAGCATGTCAGGAAAATCATGGACTTAAGAATCAGTTGAAATTTATTTGGTCTTTAAAAAAGCCTTTGGCAAAGCTTCTCACTGAGAAGCTGCCAAATAAATTAAGCTATGTGATGTAGTATGGCAAATTAGAAATTCACCAAGAGACAGTAAAACAAAGGGTAGGAAGGAATTAGCAATTTTAAGCATGACAAAAGGCTAACAGAGGGGTGTTCCATTACTAAGAGTGGAATTGTGCATATTTTAGCAAATGTGATCTGCACAAAATGATGACTGTGGGTAAGAGAATTGTAGATGATACAACCTTATGTGCATGAATCAAGATTAGAAAAGGCAAAGCTTGAAAGGGAATAAAAAGAGGCTGGCTGACAGATAAACAAGGGGGCAAATGAAGTTATTGTTGACAAATACAAGGTACTGCACCTTGGAAACAAGAGTCTAATCATGCACCTGGCTGTCTGACATAATGAACTGTAACTACTCAGGGAAAATACCTAAGTATCATTGTAGACAGTTCAATGAAAACCTTTTCTTGGCATGGGCAGCAGTGGTTAAAAAATACATTAGATATTTGAATGTCTGTAGAATAAAACAGAAATAACACTGAAATATATTACAATGCTATTATTAACATATGGTATGCTGCCATTTACGATATTCACTTCTGGACACTGTATCAAAAAGATGTATCAGAAATAGAAGGGATTTTAAAAGCTGTCTATGAAAATGATTAGTGGGATGGCAAGAACTCCCTCTGAACAAGGAAGGTGGAAAGAATGGGACTGTATATAGTCTATAGGTATAGAAAGAAGTTGTGATCAAAATAATGCATGTGATAGAGAAGATAAATTGAATGGCTTCTTTTTTTCCTTCTTGTGATATGAGAATGAGGAGGCAGCAAGAGAAACTGAAAGAAACAAACAAAAAAATTTTGACCGATAGATAATTTGTACCCAAGTCCTCAAACTAAGCCTAAAGTTTGTAAGCAGTGTATCATTCTGTTGAAAATTATTGCGTATGTCCTATCAAGCACACACTGAAAAAACTGTAGAACCACGAAATAGTGTTTGAGACTGGGAAGACTGTAGGGTTAAAATAAAGATGATACAAGTACTTTGCACCGTCAAGGAGCATATCCACCATTAAATGAAATAAACTCAGAAGGTAGAAGTCCTTAAATGTTTCTGACATAAGTCAAACAGTAGTTTTATGGAATTTTGAAAGAACCAATCTCTGTGAGCAGGTTGTGCACTGTGGTTTGTTGCAGTGTAATTCAGAGAGATCCAAATCTGGCAGCAGTTGGGCTCAGAGTGGGGCTTTGGAGAAAACCTGTCAGCTGCCCTCTTGTCTCCTCCTGCCTGTGGTTCTTGCAGCCACAGCCTAGTTGAGTCTAAAGAGAACATCTGATGGTTTGGGTAGCATTAGGACAGTGTACGAGTCATTCCCTGTCTCATGAGGGGAGAAGGCAGCTTTTTGGACTGTAACACTGCATGACCTGGGTCTCCCCTGTGGCTTTCTGTGTAGCTCTACAGAGTTTCTTGTTTCTTATTCTTCAGCAAATAGTTGCTGCCTTGATTTTTCCTTCCAAATAGCATAGAATGGCAATTCTTGGCTTTTTTAGCTGCTGTCGAATGAGAAAATAAGAGATAGTTTTTCTTTTATAGGGACTTTAATTCTTAGCTTCTATTTCTAATAGCATTCAAATTTTAAAATAAATATTATTATTTATTTTTGAGAATTAAAAAAGAAAATAGTGTCTTATGGTGGGACTGGATGCAGGACATTGGGAGCTAAATATTGGGCTTGATGTTGTTTCATATGGGTCTTTTTTGTAGATCTAAAATTCTTCCTTTCAAAATTCTAAATATCTGGGTTTGAATTCTGTCATTCCTTGGCTGCAAGTTATAAATGTACTTTATTTTATGAGAAATCCATTGGTGATGCTGCTTTTGTCTTTGGGCAGGAGAAAAATCCAAATCAGAAGAATCAGTCCCCCCTATTCTCATCCATTCTCAAAAGATATTGCAGGGGTGGCATGCCATGCTCCTGGGAAGAGAAGGTGGGCTCCCACACACTTTGCCACCCGACTGCAGCAGTGGCAGCCTTCAGAAGGCATCGTATTGATGATTGTGATAAGGGGCCTCTAGAAGAAGTGGTTAAATATGTAGGCAGGGAAATGTTGATTGAAGGGGATCCTGGAGAGAAACCCTGGCACACAGCATCTCAGTGGGTGTAAGATAAAGTTGCCATGGTGAGAGTGCTTGCTACCATTAGTACATCTCGGTGCTCTCCATGAAGAAGAGTGCTTACATACTGCTGTGCTCACAGACCGTCCTGTTTCCAGTAGTGTGGACAGGCAATCTGGTTAGCATTTCTGTTGTAACCTGTTAATATTTAGAATTTATTGTGCTGCCATTCTTCTGCAAGGTAGTTGCTTTAAAACTGTCTTAGGTTAGCATTAGCTTCTAATTTTTTTTGTTGTTAGGTGCAATTTTAAGATTCCAGAATTAATTTGTCTGTAAATGTCATGTTTATACGATACTGACAATGTCATTCTGTAAAGCGGCTAGCCAAGAGAAATTCTCTCTTGCTATCTGTTTGTTTAGTACCTAATCTCCGGGGCCCTTGAAGAACTACTGAATGAAAAGTTACACAGCGCTAATAAAATGTGTCTTCACTGAATCAAAAGGGGCTAAAAGAGGGATGTCTCCCAGCTTCACATTTTAGCAGACCTGAATTCAGGTCCTGTGTATGTAGAGCTAGGAATGCTGGATATGAGCTTGTGACTGAATTCCTCTTACTGTATAGAAAATTAATCAGGCCAAATCTACAACCATGGGAAACTCCAACCTGAATTTTGACAGAGCTGTGTTTGGGAAATGCTACTGTTACCCCAAAGCTCTGCAGCGTCTGCACCAGGACTGTGAGGATCTCGATCTCAGCTCTGCAGGAAGCTGGAAAGTGCTGAAAGCCGTAGTTAAAGCTAGGTTTTCCAGGCTCCCTGGTGTAGAGCTGAGCTTTGATTACAGCTGGAGCTCTCAGGGCTTTTGGACTCCCAGGCTACAGCAGTGAGCCTTGGATCCCTGGCACAGCTGGCCGCTTCTGAGCCAAGCCCAGGGAGTGGGGGGTAGAGTGCCACTCTGTAGGGTAGGGGAATCATGCCTCGTTTGCCAAGAGTTCATCAAACCTCTCCATGTTTCAGGTGAAATATTTTGCGTTCAAAAAATTGCCATTTTCCAACAAAAATCTGTCTCACTGAAATGTTTCCAACCAACTCGAGTCACAGGTGAAAACGAATGTGTAGAGCTCAGTCTGGTGCCAGTTTGTCCTGATCACACGTTCATCAATTAGTAAGCAAAAAAAATGTATGTATTTGCCAGTCTTTCTGCAGAGAGTAGCCCAGAGTGCTACTGTCAGGATTTAAAATTCATTTGTGAAGCTATAGGGAAAAAACTTTTCAATATACCTGCCACTATTATGCTGGGCTCAATTATTTCTTCCCTTTCATAAGTAGTGTGTTAAACAAGAAATTGTATAATTGTATGTATATAGTTTATATTAATGAGTGTGTCCGTTCAAATAATATGTAAATCATTACATATGGATGGATGGATGGATAGATAGAGTTCTCTTTAAAAGGTAATGAGGATCGGGCCTGAGGATACTAGGCATTGTAGTCATACTGGAGCATGCAGTCTCTATGAGAAAGAGCCTGCAGTCAAAACATGAGGACAGTAAGACTAACTGTGATCATTAATTGACTGATAGAATAGAATAAAAGGCAAACAGCATCTCTTATATTTGTATTTTACCATAACAGAGCTGTTTATTTTCTGGTAGAATTAGTTTGCGACAAACTATTTCAGTAGTGCCTTGGTATTGCCAGGTGCTGTGTTTTTATTCTAATGATACAGGAATTGGTGATGGACGTTGCTATGCAGGTTGGTATTTTGCTGGGTTGCTCTGAACAATTGTTATTTATGAGGTTGCACAGAATGATCATGCTTAGCAGAACATGTAATAGGGGTTTGTTTTTTAATCAAGAAAGCTACTAGTTATAGCTTGGAAGTCTTTCTATGCACTGACAGGTCGTCAGGATCCAGTTATAAGGACTGTTTGAACCAAAGCAGACTTCATCATTTCCATGCCGCAGAAACAGATATTCCTGATTTTTATTTTTTTTTTAGTTGAGTCTGATGTTTATGTTCTTTGACTTATGTGTGAAAGAATCCTACTGTTCTTAGTGCCTGACCTTTTTCCAAGTGCTCAGAATGAAGAGTTCACACGTTAGTTAACTTTTCTGTTTTTTTTAAACGATGTGAGAAGTGTAGAGTTGAGATTTCTATAACGCTAGTAAACTGATTTGCATAATACATGCTTTTATCTTTCACCTCTTGAACCAGGTTCATCAGCACCAAGACAGGGGTGAGACTTTTCAATGCCAGCTATGCCCTTTTACCTCCTCCCGCCACTTCAGCCTGAAACTCCATATGCGTTGCCATCAACATTTCCTCAGGACAGAATCCAAAGTGAAAGAGGAAGTACCAGAAACTGAGGTGAAGGGGTCACCACAGCTAAATAGTGACTCCTGTCCGGGACCACAGAGGGAAGGAGGTGGACCTGACCTTCCAGGATCAGCATCTGTATCTAAAACACCTGATGTGGCTGGGCAGCCTAGTGGAGGTATTCCACCTTTACTAGTGAAAGAAGAGCCCAAAGATGACAATGGCATCTCAGCTGCACCTTTTGCTCTTAGCACTGTTGACAGAGCCCCCAACAACACAAAGCTGAAAGACTCCTCTGACTTTGTGGCCAATACAGCATCAGCACTATTCAGCCAAGACATCTCTGTCAAGATGGCATCAGATTTTCTTATGAAGCTGTCAGGTAATTGAGCAGCAAGCGGCAGCATCAGCTGCTCCTTTATGGGCTAAGAAACACTTTGTCTTGGGTTTGCTAAGTCATGGAATTGCAGGGAGAAAAACATTGCAACTTCTTAACTTATAATTTCTTGTTTCTTTTGATAAGGAGAGGTGCATGATGGAGGGAAGAGGGGAAAAGGTGAGAGAAGAAGGGGGTTTTGCTGTTTAATTGCTGGGATTGGGAGTAAGAACTTTTTATCCAGGATTTCATGTTCATTGACAATTACCTTGGCAAATCTCATTTGGTGTGTTTTTCAGGCATGCTGAATACATGTAGTTCTGGTTTGAAATCACTGAGGATCACAAGTGCCTAGCGTGTTAGAAAATTCAGCTCTTAAGTTCTCTGCCTTTACCCATCTGTTAAATAGGACCAATAAAGTATTTCAGAGTAGTATTTGAGGTCTAACTAGTAAATACGTGTGAAGTATGAATGTTACTGCATTTCTTGATTATTAACACTTAAGAAAAGGTAGTCCTAGAGATTCATGAACAGCTGTTAAATTTTTTTACTATTTTAATTGGAATCCATATCTAATGCAAAGCTTGTGTTTATTGTGTTTTCTTTCACTGTCAGATTATTGCTGTAAGAATGATATTCATATGTGAGACTCTGAAGTGGAAGATGTGTTTAGGGTGAATCTATTATATTTTATGTGCTCTTTTATTGATTTGACTGAACACTTCAGAATTGTGGACATGCTGGGGGGATGTTCTACACTAAATCTTTTCAATTTATTTTTTAAAGAGAAAGAAGTTAGGAAAAATGTCACTAAAGAAACTTCTGTTTCACAAGGAGATGGCAGTCCCTATGGCAAGTTTTAGACTTTGGAGATAGAAGATACCCTTTTCAATAGAGAATAATTGGTCACCTTTTTCCTTTAAATGGAATGTAAGTTGCATTTTAGCAAATTTTATTGTCAAGTAGACTAAGGAATTAGTTCTGTCCTAATGCCATTGCCTTGGTGAAACTGCAGCCATTTATTTTGGAAAGGCTTGCTGTCCTCATCTGCCCAGACCTTTATACCTCTGGGATCACAATTCTGTGGGGAATCAAGTAGAATGGGTAAACACAAGAAATCAAGCCTGAGGCTTCATGGAGCCAATCAGGAAAATGGAAAACAGCTGAGGACAAACAGGAGGTGAAATGGCCTGGCATAAATGGTTTGCTGTGTGGGTTGGAAGAAGCCACAAAACCTCCCCTTTAAAAAAAAGAAAAAAAAATCTGTTGATATGATTTATTATTATGACCAACAAAAAATGAGCGAGGATGAGTCTGTTTTGGTTTGCTTGTACATTTTTTTAATTGAGTTTCAAATTTGGACTTTATATGAAATCCGTTTTTTATGTTGTCTGACAGCTGTCCCATATATGTTGTCATTCTGATGTCTATCTTAAATTTGGGTTGCTGTGCACTAAGTGGCTCTACACATCAACTGTACTGAGATGGTAGTGCTCATGATGGCTGCACGTAGCAAGAATGAGAGCAGAAAGCAAGAGAGGGAAGAAAGCCTGAAAGCTGAGAAAGCATACAACATTTTGATGTGTTGTTTTTCATGTAGCAGTTGATGGGGAGTGTTTACAGTTTGGCAGACGGTCATGTTTTCAATGTCTGATCTATTGGCATCAGAAAAAGGATACAAATGTACATTATTCATGCAAAAGGCCTATGCAGTTATTTTATGGTGACTTACTAAAGGTCTTGAAACCTGACTTGTATGCACTGTTACCTAGCAACATGTTATAAAGTCACTGGGGGAGTGAGATGTATCTGTAATTTTGTATGTGTGCATATTTGGATGAAAATGTACTGCCAGTCACCAAGTTTACACAGGAAGAGCAGTGTTAAAAAGAAAGGAATTTCTTTTCTGCTGAGATTTATATTGTGTTATATACATTTAGCTCATGCTTTCCTCCATACAGTGTGCATAAATTTAGAGTAGAAGTAGAAGTAATTCTCTTTATCAAGTTGGCTAAGTATTAGCTGCATTTTTTTGACTGCTTGCTGTGCTGAACCAAGTTCCTTTGAGTGATTTCTTTATTACGACACTCTCTTGTTAGGCCCATCAGAACTTCAATTATTGGCCCTACCTTTTCAATGATATAAATCTTTTGACATCTCAAATTGTATATGCCAATTGTAACAGCCAACACAGATTTGTCGAGACCAAATTATGTCAAAACAATCTAATTTTCTTCTCTGATGGGCCTTGTGGCTAGGAAAGAAGCAGTAGATAGATATATAGACTTTTAGAATTTGGCATTTATTCTTATTGAATATTGATGGTTTAAATGAACATTTATTTTTGCTTGCCAATGTTTATTGCTCCTCTTCTTCTTGGTTGGTGTCAGTTTGTATGCCTCCAGCTTCATGGGAGACCTCAGGGCCTGTTGGTTTTCATTTCTGTGCAGTTTCAGCCTCTTCGTTTTCCAAGCGTTGACTCGGAGGAGTGCTTGTCTCCCTTCAGACCTAAGAGTTACAGTTTCCAGAAGTTGAACTGGTGCGCCTAGGGTGAAAGACGGTGCAAAATTGGTGTTTATTAACTATTATGAATTTTAAAATTGAATCTTAATAAGCATGTATATAATCTTGACTCTCAGTATTATTTCTGATTGTGCAATGCAGTACCTTTCTAGTCTAGATGAAGTGTGTATCAGACGGTTGGAAAACAGGACATTGAACGTAGTTCACAGTCAAAAGAGAAGAATTGCAGTCAAAAGAGTTCTGTAAAAAATGTGCAACTGTTCAACAAACAGTTGCACAAATACAGAACCAGGAACAACTAGCTAGGTAACAGTTCTGTGGGAAAGGAAGAGGAGTTAACGACGTCATAGTGGTGCTAAAAAGGCAGTCATTGTACTGGGATGTACAGAGAGAAACAACCTCAAAGAAGGGGGAAACAGTCCTGCTCTTCTCAGTCTTGCTGAAGTCCAAGGTTTTGGCACTATAGTTTATGAAGAGTGTGGACAGTTGGAAAGGCTTCAAAGAAGAGCAGCAGAAATGACTGGAGGTTTAGAAAACATGTCCAGTGGGGATGGATAAAAGGAAGTGAGGTTGTGAAGCCTATAGCAAAGACTAAGGAGAGTCATTAGACGTGAGGTTGTGAAGCCTATAGAGGAGACTAAGGAGAGTCATTAATAAGCCTTTAATGCATTAAAAAGTTTGTCACGGGGAGAAGGAAATAATCTGTTGGTGATTCATCGTAATTAGGACAAAAAATAACAGGTTTATATTGCTGTAGGGTTTAGGTTGGCATTAGGAAAATCTTTCCAAAAGTTGAGGTAGTTAAACCTCTATGATAGTTTGGCTGGAGAGATTGTGGCATCTCTGCCACTGGAGAATTTTAAAAATAGGTTAGGTAACTACCTGTCAGATATGGTTGATCACATATAAGGCAGTAGGATGGACTAGCTCTGTGTATCTCAGTCAGTGAACCATAGGACATCAGAAGCAGTTGCAAGAAATTTCAGCTGAACAAAAACAAGCAGCAAGCTGTAGGGAAGCAAAGTGGGGAAAAAAATTCACAGATGTTCGAAGTTAGATCTGATTTTGAGTGGGCCAGAAATGAATTGTGATGACACTGCTCAAAACAGCCTCTGAATTTTTTTCAGAAAGGCTTAGGGGAGCTTTAGATTTAAAGAGGTTGAGAACTATTGGTGTGGGTGACCTTTTGAGATCCCTTCAGCCCTAATTTGGTGCCGTTGCTTTCCAGAAAGGTTTTTTTAGTTACGTGTTTTATGAAATAAGGCATAACACAAATCACCAAATGTAAATCTGAAAATAAGGACAAATCTTGATATTTTTTCCAGATTCCACTCTCTAGGTCCTAGTTTAAGGTAGCAGATGCTTTCAAATTCACAAGAAATTTAAAAGGGTTCTCTGAAATTTTCTTTAAGTTTGGAAAGGGTTGTTATTGTTTGTAAAGACAATTAGCAGATGACTCTTAACATATAAACAGAAGAATATTTAAGCGTGGGCGTGTTTTTACCTTCAAATCTTCCCCCTCTTATTTCAGTAGGACTGCTTGTATGCTTTAAGTTGCCCAAGTACTTTGCTGGATCAGTGCTTGGCCAGAATGTTTTCTTCCCCCAGTCCGTTAATTCCACATTGAAACTTTGTAACTGCATTCATATCTTAATTTGCAGAGTATTTGCTTTTCCTGTTTCAAAGGTTTCAGTGGCAGACGTTATTCAACACATCTCTTTAAATACTTTAAATACTGATGTCCTTCCACCCGCTTGCTTTCTTTCGTAATAAAAAACGGCTTTCACAGTGATTCAAATGACAATGGCCGGTGTACTCCAGTGAAGTTATTACTGTGCCTACGTTATGTGCTGCAGTTACTTTTCATAACATTCGAAAATAAATGAATCCCATCAAAATGAATGGGATTCTTGCACTATTGATCTCCAAGGAATTCTGTGTGGAAACAGTAATTGTAAAGCATACTTCATTGCTGGCCTCTCTCCCCAGCCTCTCTGTGTTCACCAAGTGCATTACTCTAGAAAGGATGTCTCTTCATCTTGTGACGGTGTATATTATCAAGTGTGCCCTGCTTCTGCAGTTCTTTTTATGTTCCCCAAGTTACTCACGTGGAAAAACATTAAAATAGAGAGGAGGAAGGAGAGAGAACATGCTGAGGGTTTGGGGCTGGCCTTGTTAAACAAATGAGAAACTATGTTTTCTCCCAGTTTAAGTCGTATCTGCTGTCACTACCATGTGAGGAGTCAAATCTTTATTTTGGAAAATAATGCCACATGGGATTTTGGTGACTGTCCAAAGTACTTGGATTTTGCATTCGTGTTTTATTAGCTGATTCCATTAATGGAATAATGAAATAGTAAATCATCAGACAGCTACATACAAAATAGTAGATAGGCTAAGTAATCACTTAGATTATTTGTTCTGTTTGGCTCTTGAAAATTACTGCATTCCTTAAAGGTAACATAAGTAATTTGAAATGTTTTAGCATTTGCCATTGACGGTACTGAACTGACTGGCTTGAACTCTTCAAACAGCTATTTTTAATAAAATAAAAGCATGTCTAATTAAATTGTCATAATTGATGTATTTGTGTAGCAAGTTCCAAAGAAAAGACCGTGCTGCCTATATTTAGGATTCATAGTTTATGCCAGAATGTAAAATTTCAATTAGAATATGTAAGCGCACAGGACTGGCAATTATTGAGCCATATCCTTACTTTAAAAATACTGTGAATTCCATAATGCTGCTGTCAGTGTAAATATACCCCTGATGTCATCAAGATCTCTCTTTGAAGTGTCTCTCCAGATTCACATTTTCATAATTTCCATATAGAACTTTAATTTAAAATGAAACTGAAAAAGAGCAATAGCACAGCTAATTAAAACTTGGGCAAATAAAAGCTTGTACTAATGTTTGTCACTGATACATCACCACCCTTATAATCTCTTTTCAGCAATTGCTAGTCTTACATCCACAATTTCCCGACATCCTTAAAATCATACCCATCATGTTTTACACCTTGAAGGAATATGTAGAATTAAGCAAGATAAAACAATGTAGACTCTGTTCTAATTCAGTCATTTAAAATGCAGGATAACAAACTGCTTTTTTGTGTACTCAGCCCAATACAACTTAAAGAAAGACATGAATATGATTCTGGACCAGCTCTGTGCTTACAATTTAGTTTTAATATCTACACAAACTCTTATACTTGGAGTATAAGACTAGACTAGACTGATGGCTCTTTTGCTTCCCTGATTGCACCATTACTCTGGGCAGAAGTCCTAGCTCATGAGCCTTTCTATCACATCTATCCAAAATGGGAACTGAAGACACTGTTGGTTCAATCGCCTCTGATTGTTTGTTTTGGTTTTTGTTTTCTTAAACAAATATAAAGGTCAGTCTGGTGGTGATTCTCTCTTCTGTTTCTATTCCTTTGTAGAAAGAAGAAATTTCCATACTGCAAACAATTCTTTCCTATCAGCAACAAATTTCCCTTTGCTCCTTTTACTCTCCTCCCCCTCTTTTCTCCAGCTTCCACAGAATTTTACCTATTCTGCTGTTATTTTGATTTTTACCCTGAAAGGAGAAGATGGTCTTGACAGATATTACAACCTTGTTTAGCAGGTGGGACTTTGGCTGTATAACAGACATCTTGGGGCGTGGGGGGATGTGTGGTCCTACAGGTGCCTTAGCAATTTGCCTAATTCCTCCATTCCACTTGGACTAGAACATTGTGAAATTTTGAGGGGACAGTAGCAGAACTGGTCATTCTCCAGTGCTGTGTCTCACTTTGCTTGACTACAGTTCCTTAAACGCAAAGCAGCTTTAGAGAAGATCAGGATAGTCAGGTGGCCTTTTCTTAACCTCTGCTTACACATTTTTAACATACTTAAGCAAGATGGTTTGGAAGACCTCGTATTTTAAGTGGTCTCTGGAAGCCCAGAGGTGGCAAATCTTGGCATCATCATACTTCTCATGATTGTCTATTCTGCTGTTCCACTGCTTTGATAAAAAGAAGGGTTTTAATACTGAGTGCCCTTGAGTCATAAGTAGCTTTTTCATTGATAGTTCCCATCTTCTTCCTTGGAGCCTTATAGCTTAGTTTATTTGGCTGAGGGCAGAGTAGAGGGCTTTGAAAATGAGATGTAACTGTGGTAGTACTCCCAGGAGGGTTGGGTAACATGAGGTGCTCTGGGACAGATTAATACTCCACGGCAGAAGGCACTAAAAAGAAATGAGAGACCAGCTAGACTGTCCTGCCAGAAGAACAGTATTTCTCTTTTTGGGCCACTTACAGCGTAGACAGCCTCTATGTTTAATAAATTGAACATAATTTATCAGCCCAGTTGGATTTTAGTCTGGAGATTCTCCAGCAGGTTCCAATTGCATAGATTTTTCTTGCAAAGCAATTAGCTTACCGGTGGCTTCTTTTGCAGTGTTTGTACCCCTTACTCAGTTCTTGAATGTCATCAAATATAAGATGTAGTCTCCATGCAGAATGCCAACAGCTACCTGCTCATTTCAATTGCTAGAACGAGAACAGTAGAAGACTCAAGTCATACCCTTTATTGACCACAGCTGCCTTCAGGACGATGATGCCCAGTGTTGGGGAAATGTGTCTTCCAAATACTGCAGAACTGATCTGTCAAAGGTCCTTAGTTTCTTTTAACCACCACAGCTCACAACTTACTACCTGGAATGGAAGGCTGCCTGTGTCATTCAGATACTCTAGGTCCAGTAGGACCTGGATAAAACACTGTCCTTTCTTCCTCAGGTAAAAGTCATGCCGTGGTTCTCTTGCCATGGTGGCTCTGAGGAGAATCACAAAGGGAGGTTCTCCTGCAAGATCTCAAGGAGACCAGTTCAATTTGCAATGCCTTTTGGAGTGTGTCCTCACTTTCCCCTTTCCCCTCAGCCGTGAGTGGCCTGTTCTCTCTCATCTTTGTAGCTGTAGTCAGGCATCACTTGTAAAATAATGTGATGGTGCAGCGGTGTACTGTGGCATTTTCATCACAGTTGCTTTCGACCCAGACTCTGTAGATGCTTTTTCTTGTGGCCTCTTTTGTGGCAGCATGTTTGTTGTAGATTCTTTTTTCTTTCTCATGTTCTTTGCTCAGACAGATGGAACGGGGACCAACTCCTTGCTGATTGTGACTTGTAACATTAAGCTTGGCTTGAAGTAATCAGCCCATTTTTCCTCTTTCAACTATAAACATTTTGAGCATTTAGAAATCCTCGTAATTGGACTGATGCAGTTAGCAGCTTCTATCAGAGTGTTTCAGATTAGTGGCAGATGCCCAAATTTTCTTGTGGCATTTGGCAGTTTGAGGAAAGTGTTATAACTTTCATCATCTACCTTTGCCAAATGGATCAAATTATTCCAGTTGCCAGGAAGATAAGAATCAGCAGTCTGGAATCTTCTTTGATCCGTTTTTTTCTGGATGTGAAATGGAATGAAACAAATGGAGAATTATCAACCCTGCTTGAGACACTGCTGCCTGTTGGTTGCGTTTGCTGGATGGGTTTTTTTTTTCCTCGCTGTGTATTTCAAAATTAAATTGCTGAGTTTTTTTGATTCAGTCTGCAGGCAACACATCCTTCAGTCTGTTCTCATTGCAATTCAGTATGAATGTAAATTAAATACAAATTAAGTATATGTATGTGTATCTATTTTTGTATGTAGATAGAAGATGTTATTCCTTCTGGGGAGTAATAATTTTGTAGTTCAAATAGACTTTAATAGACTTCAACATTATCTTTTTAATCCTTGTCTAGTTCTAATTTTTAAAATATTCCTCAATCATATGGTTCTTTAAAAACTGGTCTCAGTCAACTTTTATTTCCCTTATTTGCAATGTTTTTTCTTACATGTGTTTATTGTTCTCCCTAATATGACTAGTGGATGCATCATAGTTGCTATTTCCCATGTGTTAGTAATTTTGCCCATAATTGTGGATCTAAGATGGGACCGAGGCAAGAGTGGTGGGGATTTTTGTTGGTTTTGGGGTAATTTGTTTTTTGGTTTTGGGTGGGTTTTTTTCCCTCCTAATTTTAATGTATGGATCTGATAGGCTGGACAACCTCCCCCTTTTTTAAATTGTCCTTCTATTTAGGACATTCCTAAACATGTCCTTCATTTATGTTGGAATCTGCTTTAGTATATTTAAGAAAAAGTAAAAGCCCCATTAATTGAAGCAAAAGCCCCATTAATTGAAGCAGTTGTGTTGAAACCGACCCAATATTGTCTGATTTTACTTGGTTTTGTTTTCTGGGGGCAGAAAAATGAGGTAAATAACTCTTCTATTTTTGTGATTCGTCTACAATTAAAATGTTTGATTTTTGGAAAGTGTGGTCAGTTCAAGGAATGTGCTATCAGTTAATTAAAGAAATAAAACGCTATTTCTTTCCTAATTTATTAATTTTATCTTCTGTCCAAAGCAAAGCAGCTAGAGTAGGCAGAACCAGCAACATAGGTAAGAACAATAGTCTGGGTTTCTTTTCCCCTTCACGTAATACTGCCAAATGCACATCTTCAGGATTCCCTCTGGATTGTGGGACCCTGACCATGTTTTATATTTTTCATAGGTGATGTCTTGTAGACACACAGGGGCAAACTGAGCATACAGATCTCAAGAGCTCCTTTAGATTATGGCTGATGATGTGCTGGTAGATTTGTTGTCAATATAGTTTCAGCATTGTTATCCCAGGTGGCAGCTCAGGAGTGTGAGGGAGCAGTGGCTTATAACAGCATGTACTGTCACAGTAGGAGAGCTAATGTGTGGGGTAGGGAGAGAAAGGGAAAGTGAGATATAGGAAAGGAGGGAAGCCTGATGGATGCCCTGTTCAAGTCATTCTGGGTGTGTCACTGTCATGAAACTATTTAAACTCTGATGTGACCTACTTTGAATTTTTGGTTCTCTGAGCTATTAGAACTTGTCTTCATCTCAGTAGAGTTTGAGAATACCCTGGGATGAAGAGCATAGAGGTACCACTTGACACTTGGCCTTGGATTGGGTCAAACTGGCTGCTAAGTTTTGGCTTGGTGATAAGAAGGTTTAATAAATGCTAATTTCTTCCAAAAATGCCCCCTTTGATCCTCCTTCTTGTGGTAGGGGAATCCATAAGGCATCTGCCATACTATAGCGCCTGACTCTGAAAAAAGTTCATGGTTTAAGGCTGTGATATTATATGAATTCTGCTACAGTGATTCAACTTGTGTATGGATGTTTTTACATTGTTCTTAACCTGGCTTATAATGGACCATGGTGTATGGTTGCAAACTTACACTGATTGATGTATGGGAGTTTAATATCACCTCTGTATTCTAAATGGTAAAAGTTTATGCTGACCAGGTCTATAGTGCTTCCTCTACCTGGTTCATTTTCTGCCCTGGTTCATGGGCAGAAACATAGCTGCCTTCACAGGTTAATGATTGTTCTCAGACGACCTGTTCTCAGGGGTCGTCTTTACCTCTTCACTCAGACTCATGTTTCCTTTATTTTCTGGGACAATTTGAATTAATACCTTCTTGAAATGAATAAATTCAAAAGATTTTTTTCTCCAGGTTCTCTGAAAGTTCAGGCAGAATGCTGTCTATCAGTTGCACTTAGCTCCTGGTGGAGGTATTTTTCGTATCAGTAGCAATTAGAGTGGCATGTTTTAAAAGAGAAGGAATGCAGAAGGTAGTGTGGCATAGAAGGTTTGGGACTTTTTTTTTTTTGGTGACCATTCATCACCCCAGGTCAAACCCCAGAATAGACTGAGCTGGAAAGATGTAGGCCTAGATAAAGAAGATAGATGGGGTTTTTTTTGTAAGTTCCTTTGTAAAGTTAAGATTGGTTTGAGAGCCTTAACCTGTATTTTGATGAATTAAAACATGCTTTAATGTTTCATATTTCTGCTTTTGCTCTTTTTTTTAAGAAGGAAAAAGCAATTCCTAATACTGGTAAAAGTGCTTATAGGTCATATTAAAAGTTACACATATAAGGTAATTTAATTTCTGAAGTAGTGAATAGCACCAATGTGTATGTACATGCTGCTTATGTGTACACTGTTTAATACCACTTGCTTTAATCTTGTTCTTTGGTAATGACTTGCCAGCCAATAAGAAAGGAGAAAAATCAAACAACCCTGGAATGTAAACTGAAAAGATGTAAGTGTTGTGTTACAGGGTAATGTAGTAGCTTTAAAAAATAAAAAAAAAAACCCAAACACAAAGAAAACCACAAAACAACGGACTGTGTGAAAATGAACAAAGCTCAAAGTAGCAAACAGAAGTATCTATTTGCAATAAAGATGGCAATTGTACCCCATATTTTAGGGTTGAGGTTTCTGGGAGATGGTGAGCACTTCACAGTGGGATGCAGGAATTCAGATTCTCTAGGGGTCAGATTTTGGGGGAACTGCTGAGAAGGAGAGTATCTGAGGAAATAAGCCAGTGAGGAGCTGGAGAGTAGGTAAGAAGCAGTGAAATGGAGGAGAAAGTAGACCAAGGACTTAAGCAGGTGAATATTGCCAGATTTTGTTGGGTTGATTTGACCTGTTAGTACCCTGCTCCTTCAGTTGGATATTACCATCCCCGTGCCAGTTCCTCGGCTTTTCCTGTTCATGCAATGGGTTTGTAAAACAAACAGCTCTTTTTTATGTAGAACCTGGAACAGTGCTCTAATAGCATCTTCCAGTGCAGAGCTGTCTTCTGAAAATCCCTCTGTTCTTTTTCTTAACAAACACCAACTTTTAGGACCTAAGAATGTGCTGCTCTTTTGCCTTTTACTCCCCTCTTCAGTCTCCTGTCTTTCTACTCCTTATCTCTTGCCTCTTTTCCTTGCTCTAAGAACTCAATATGTAGTACCCATGGGCTTTGCCAAATTTGCCCTTTTGTGAAATGATGTTTTAAACTTCCGTCAAGCCTATAAAAGACCTACAAACCGATGACCAGGGGAATGCTTTTAGGAGAAATAGGGGCAAAAAAGTAAGAGGAGAAGGATGGTTTCTTGAGCTCTGGAACATGCAGTTTTTGTGTTTCAAAACTGTCCCTTTGTACAAAAGATACAGAAGTTTGTTTACCTCTTGCAGCATCTTTGAGTACTGTTTGACATGCTTGCTGCCAGTACCTGCTCTAGCATTTCTCAGGTTATGGTTTCTTCCTGTTACTAGCTGCTCTGTGATTATATATTACATACCTCACTAAGTCTCACTTCTTTCCTTCTCTTGACAGCTGCAAATCAAAAAGAGCCCTTGACTCCTAAATTTAAAGTGAAAGAGGAACCTAAGGATGAAGAAGGTGCAAGTTCAGCCTTGTCTCAGTCCAGCTATGTGTTCAGCCAGGAATCTGAAGCCTCAGCTCCAAACATCCCTGAGGAGAAACTCAAGCCACAGGAAGCGCAGGCAAATGTGATGAGGCAGGATATGTCGGTCAAGGCAGCATCCGAGCTCCTCATGAAGCTCTCAGGTAGATATTTAATTTAATAATATTCAACGTCTTAACTTTTTTTTTCCATGTATGCTAGCAGGCTTACCTTGCAGAAGGAATGTTTAGCTTTAGTAGCAAATGAAGGAACAATTGAAAAGGTCTGTCTACACAGGTTCATATACATAAGACATCTCAGTTTGGTCTGTCGCCATAGTATCTAATTATCCGTGCTCTGGTTTTCAAATTAATGACTATGGGATAAATCAAAAGAAATGATGCCTTAAAGCTTTTAGGTGTTGTCATTTTTAAAATGTACCAAAACGTGTTAATAACAATTTATTCACGTGTCACTTCATTAACATCATAAGAATGTGTGTCTGTACTGAACTATACCTGATATGGCTTTATAAATGATGACTTTTAAAGCCTTTTATTTTTTCTGACTATATCTTGTGCTTAAAATTGTAAGGTACACTGTTAAAAAAATAATGTAAACTGAGCCAGTTTTCTGCTGTTAGGGAGACCACTTGAACTTGCCTACATTGCCTTAGTGGTACATCCTTCTGCCAGACAAGTAGACAGTATGCATGTGTCTACACATATGTACTGTTACAGCTGGAGGGAGTCAAATAAAAATGTATGTTCCGCTAATTATGCTTTGTTTAACTGTCAGAATCAAGGTTTAACTTTAAGGGAAAGTAAAAGGATTGAATTCTTCCTGCTGGGAACAGGTTAAGAGAATGACGAAAAGGCTTTGAACTTCTAATAGATTTCAATTTTTAGGACTGAGATGTGAAAGTCAGTCTGGGAGGCTGGGTTTCGTACTTCCACACCTAAACTGGATCAGTTAGTTTTTAAGTCTTCTCCAAAACTGGACAAGACTTTTTTTTTTTTTTAAAGTATGCCAAAGTCATGCAAGAGGTGCCAGTGGAAATGCTTACAAGTTTAGTAACTTCTGAGATCCCTGCCAAACCTATCTGAAATTATTTGGCTTGATTGGATACTGTCAACATTGAATTTGAGCTCAAATTTATACCTTTAACTGACTAGAATCTCCCCCATAAATTCTAACATGTAATTAATTCACTCCTGTTCATACTTGCACACTTTAATTTGCAGAAGAATTTGAATCATTGATTTACAAGCCTTCCATGTTGATGATGCAAAAAGTGCTTCCCAGGTACAAAAGTTGATCAGAGCAGAAGTTTCCAATTTTTCACAGACTCCCAAATACTAAACATTTGGTTATTGATATAGTGCACTGTTGCTGCTGGTAACTGGTTCGAGTATGGTGTTCTGGTAACAGAACTTTACAGTCTAATGAATGTTAACGTGTGACTTTATTTTTCTTGGTGCATATAAATTTATGTTACTATTTTCATAAAGAAAGAGCTCAATAACTTAATGATTTCTCAAGTACTTCAGAGACATTAGGGCTCTTGATTGTGAATCTTGAATTCAGCACTAGCGGGCTATGTTTAAATAGTTTTATTACAGACTATTATATTAGAATATTTGTGCCTTAAATATCTGTTTATATGATATGGCATGTATAAAATCTTGGTCAAATCTTCAGTCACTTCTGTTGGGAACTCCCAGTCTTTAAAGGTTGTAGTAAGAAATACACTAGTTTAACATTTCTCTTATGATCTCTTAGTGATTGAGCAGTTTTTGCTGATAGTGGTCTTTTTGATTAATCTATAGATTAGAAGGTAAAGAATTACTCTAGGATTTACTCAGTTGGTATTGCTGCAGTTGGTATTCCTGAATCAGCCAGTGGGTGGGGTTATACCAAGTTTATCACATACACTGCTTTCAACTTGTACTTTTCTGAATTACCATTTAAGGCAGAAACTATAAAGGAGGAAAATACTAAGACAGAGTTTAATGTAGGGCAAATATAAGAGGAATATCTAAGATCAATAGCCTCTTTAGTGTTTTTTTAATGTTTACTTGGTCTGGTAGAATACTCCGAGATCACTATTGACTTCCCAGCTTATCTTAAGCAATTCTGCACTCTGTTTTTGGTGATTTAGAACTTAAACAATTGAGCCACTTCTTCAGAATAAAGTGAAAACAAGAACAAGCTTCCTCCTCTTTCCTGGTACTGGAAGGAGCAAAAAAAAAAAAATTGGAAAGGAATAAGTATCTTTGGGTGTTCTACTGTCTGTGGGAAATCTTCAGTCAAGTGCCTTTATTAGATTTGATATATTATATAATTGGGTTTAAGTCAGGTCCTTCCGGGCTGTATATATTCTTGGTAAAGACTGAATGGATTACATCCTTGCTTTGTTATTTTCACTTTCTTCTGTGTAACACTAATTACCAAAACCTGCACTGCATAGAAATTCAGCAAGGGATTTCTGACATAATAGTATTTTGCTTTCTGCATTCCTGACGTACACGCTTCTGTTGTCCCCTGGGCAATAATATTGCCGATTGTTGCAGCCTCATGGGAGCCTCTTGGGATTTAGCCATAGACCTTGCTGTCTCCTTTCATGTGAAGGATACACTGGTTTATAGTTTTCACTGGGAAGTCTCTTTTCCCCAACAGAGATGTGTGTTGCTAGCTCTTAGCTGAGCTTGTACAGTGTAGTGGAAGGCCTTTCCAGCTCTGGAGCCTGGTACGTACTGTAAGGGAGACTTACTACAAATCACCAGCCCCTATGATGGAGGGACTTGTCAGCCACTCAGCAACTACTCTAAAGCTAGGAGAAGTTAGAAGAATAAACATATTTTACTGTAGTAGAACATTAACAGAACATTTACTAGTTGTCATTGTAGAGGTAGATGTATAGAAACAAGAGAAAATCACACGCAGCCGTCTATTTTAGTTCTACTACACGACACGCTCTCTTTTCTCATTAAGCTAAAAAGCTGTCAGGACACTTGCATGCTTCTAGCAGCACACAAGCAGTGTTTAACATAGGCCTTTACCCTGCATATTTCTTTGGTGGAGTTGGATCTTATCTGGAGATGCTATGCCCTTTTCTACCATTTTTTTCTCCGCTGTGTTCCACTTGGATTCGGATCTACCTCACAGTTCACAATCTTGATACCTAGTCACTTGATATCTCGTCGCACTTCTTCCAAAGGATTATTCAAGCTAAGAAGGCTAATGTCTCTGGGCATGTCTAGGCAGCATCCATTTCCATCCAGATAGCCAAAATAAAACTTCCCAGCAATTGATCTGCTATTTAAAAATAAATTAAATGCCCATTTGAAAGAAATGGTCTTTGGAGGTTAACAGGCAAAGTTCGAGCCTCAGTGCAGACTTTCAACCTACATTTTACAGAAGAACATAAAATTGACTACCCTGATTTATACGAATAGACAAATGTGAGCTGTGAATTCTGTCCATTACTAAGTCTTGACTGAGAGTAGATCCAATGGTAAATAAACAGATTTGAGGAGATAGTGGAGTGGGGCAAACCACTCTCATCTCTGTTTGGAAGGGTGCCATCCCTGCAAGATTTGAAATTCCTATTAAATGTTGCACAAAATCACTTACAAGAAATGGAAGTAATGTATTTCAAATACACCTGAACCAGTTTTCTACATTCTTAGCAGTTCTTTTTCATGGAAAAGCTAATTTATCTCTCAAAATGTTTAATTAAGTGGTGCACCCAGTGATCCCTGGTCAGTTTTATACACCCAGTCTTGTAAATTGAAAGGTAGGTTTCAGAGGAGACTGAAATTTAAAATAAATATTTGCATTTACATGCTAATGTTTGAGTCTAAAAACTCATTTTCTGTTGAAATAGTCATGTTGCTAATATGTTTTGGGCATGTATTATCTTTCAGAAGCATACAGTGTTTTGCCTCCTTGTCCACAAATGAATGCATAGCTGGAGGTGTATAAAATCTATTCCAGGTACTAGTATTTTATAAGTAATATTTTACCCTGGTGCCTTGAACTATGACGTTAGTATGTCCTCATCTTTCCTAGAAATGTCGTCTGAATCACATTTGCCTTTATTTCAGCTATATCTTATTTGTGAAATGTAGTTGTTTTGCTTTTCAGTAGTAACTCAGGTTGTTTTCCTCTGGTTTTTTTCCAGTGGATCAATTTCCCATGTATTGCACGTATCCTTGTTATCACTAGCAAATGCATGACCTTTGTACTATTCAGTTCCTTTGGATTTTTTGTACTTCGACCCCCGGGTCACACAGTGCTTCTTGTAATACACCAATTCCCCAGTACTAACAATGTGTCATAATTTTGGGTTATCAGCACATGCAATTAGTGCATACTTACTTTTTGTGCCAAGGTCATGAAGTAAAATATTGCATACAATTGATTCCAAAAGCATTCTTGATCAACTCCATTTGTTATCACCTAATTATATGACAATTGCTCTTTCAGCACTACTGGTTATTGCAGGGGTTTGGTGGGCCTTTTTCCTTTTTTGATTAAGTCTTTATCCACTTGAAAATGTTTATGCTAATTTCCTATTTCGTGCCTTGTAGTTGATTTTCTTGACACTATGTCTTACATTTAACTGAAACCACATGGATTAGAACTTCTATTTAAAAAGAGGAAGAAAAAGAAAAAAGAATGATAGTACAATTCTAGCATAAGATGAAGGCCAAAACTCTTCAATGCTACTCCCATTCCAAAAATGGCACGTTGTATAGAAAAAGATACAGGTTTCTAGATAGCTAGATTTATTATTGCAATGTGTCGGGTTCCAGATTTTTTTTTCAAGATTTTGAGACTCTCCTGCCAATGCTGTACTACATGAAGTTCGTATCAGGCTATGGTATATTCATTCAGTTTAATATGCGTTTCCGTGACATCTGCATATTAACAATAATCCCAAAAGAACTCAACTAGTAATGGATTCTTACCTATTGATGGGGTTTGCTATGTTTCATGACAACATTAATGTCTTAACGCAAAAGCAGAAAAAGTGTGAAAAAATACTGCCCATTCACAGGAGAAGTATAGGGTGGGAAGTACGGAAGTCTGCAAAGTCTAAGGTTTCTTTCCCCTATAGATCTTAAAAAAAACCCACAAAACAACAAAAATCACAGGAAAACAAGTACCCTGGAACAGAGCCTAGCTTTTAGTTCATTAGTTGCTATGCTATGCCTTTAAGTCATTGCAATTCATCATCTTCCTTTTTTCCATGTCAGGGTAATCTTGACATTTAAAAAAAAATCATGTTAATTTAAAAGATTAGATAATTTGGAATAATAAGAAATCATAATGTCTGTGGTTTAAATGTGCTTCTTTTGGTTTTCTGGATTTTATTTTATTTTACTTTATTTTATTTTATTTTTTAGGAATTGTCACTAAAGAGTTTAAACAAACCCTCCGATCCTTCGCTTTACTGCTATTCCTTGATGGTGTTCAGCCAGGTGGGAGTAGCCACAAAGCTATGGAAAGTGGGCATGTCACTTTTTTCCAAAGTGTCAGGGGATTATGGTTGCACAGTATTTGCAGAAGGGCCTCTTGCAGTCCCCCTTGCCTTTGGAGAGTCAGCTTGTAAAGACAGGAGAACTGGAGGCAGGCTCTCTGCAAAGGTACAGCTTGCTGCAGAAATGCTAGACTAGAATTTTCTTGAACTGGGAGACTTGCATAGATTGGAGTATGTTGTAAAATAACAATTCACTGCACATGTAGACTTTTTATCAAATTCCTCTTGATCTATGTTTTGAGGGGTTGGCTCTATTCTACAAGTAGGGTCTTTCAGGTAAGCACCATAATCCTACCATTTAAATGGAAGGAGCAGCAGATGCATATCACAACTCAAATTAGTCTATTGCTTTAATTTGCTCCTTTTTTTTGTTGGCTGGCATTTTTGTAAAACTAAGCCTGTACCTGCAAAATTCTATAAGATGGGAGTTCAGAGGTTCCACTTTAACAAATATGAGCCATTTTATGATTTTTTTTTTTTAATGCAGGATCCTGTTACATTGACATTGTTTTATATAAAACAGCAGTTTGAAAAAAGTACTAGCAAAATAAAGCATCAAGCACAGCGCCCTAGGGAATGTCAGATGTTACTTCTTGTGTCTCTGTAGCAGAACCTTCAGGGCTCACCAACTGTTCCCTATCTCTGAGGTTTTATTTAAGCTGTTTTAGGGCATGTTTATTTCTAGCAAATCAGAACAATTAGCATAACAAAATGCCTGATTCTCCATACTGAAAGCTTTTGAAGTTGGTACAAGTTGACCCACTAGTTACCCCTGTCTGTTTGATTGTGAAAACTAGTACATGAGTCCAATTTATGAGACATATGGGAAAGGCTTTCTTTTCTAAGTTGATTCATAAAGTTGATTTGTAAAGCTGATGGGCATTTGAGCAAATATGAGCAACTTAGAATTTTAGTTTCAGGATGAAGTTTTAAATAAAATGATGGGAAGAAGCATGAATGATTTAAAAAGTATTCATTTGATTTCAGCAATGGAAAGTCATTGGACAGCTATTGTATCAGCAAAAGCAATATTTACTGCATGACTTGTGTTTTTTATTAAAACTGTGCACTTGATTTTGACTTTCATCTCAAATAAAGTGAAAGGCACACTGTGCTGCATTAGAAAAGCATGTTCAGTGTGTCTCCTCTAGAGCAGGCAAGTGCTGCATAGAATCATAGAATCACAGAATAGTTTGTATTGGAAGGGACCTTTAAAGGTCATCTAGTCCAACCCCCCCTGCAATGAGAAGGGACATCTTCAACTAGATCAGGTTGCTCAGAGCCCCGTCCAACCTGACCTTGAATGTTTCCAGGGATGGGGCATCCACCACCTCTCTGGGCAACCTGTTCCCGCGTTTCACCACCCTCATTGTAAAAAATGTCTTCCTTATACCTAGTCTAAATCTACCCTCTTTTAATTTAAAACCATTCTCCCTTGGCCTGTCGCAACAGGCCTGCTCAAAAGTTTGTCCCCATCTTTCTTATAAGCCCCCTTTAAGTATTGAAAGGCTGCAATGAGGTCTTCCTGGAGCCTTCTCTTCTCGAGGTTAACAACCCCAACTCTCTCAGCCTTTCTTCATAGGAGAGGCATTTCATCCCCCTGATCGTTTTTGTGGCCCTCCTCTGGACCTGCTCCAAGAGGTCCATGTCTTTCCTGTGCTGAGGACTCCAGAGCTGGACGCAGGACTCCAGGTAGGGTCTCACCAGAGCAGAGTAGAGGGGCAGAATCACCTCCCTCGACCTGCTGGCCACGCTGCTTTTGATGCAGCCCAGGATACGGTTGGCCTTCTGGGCTGTGAGTGCACATTGTCGGCTCATGTCCAGCTTTTTGTCCACCAGTACCCCCAAGTCCTTCTTGGCAGGGCTGCTCTCAATCCCTTCATCCCCCAGCCTGTATTGATACTAGGGGTTGCCCCGACCCAGGTGCAGGACCTTGCACTTGGTCTTGTTGAACCTCCTGAGGTTCACATGGGCCCACTTCTTGAGCTTGTCCAGGTCCCTCTGGATGGCATCCTGTCCCTCAGCCACGTCAACCACACCACTGAGCCTGATGTCACCTGCAAACTTGCTGAGGGTGCACTCGATCCCACTGTCTGTGTCATTGATGAAGACATTAAACAGTGCTGGTCCCAATATGGACCCCTGTGGGACACCACTTGTCACCAATCTCCATCTGGACATTGATCCGCTGACCACTACCCTCTGGATGCGACCATCCAACCAATTCCTCATCCACCAAACAGTCCACCCATCAAATCCATATCTCGCCCATTTAGAGAGAAGGATGTTGTAGGGGACCATGTCAAAGGCCTTACAGAAGTCCAGATAGACAACATCCATAGCTCTTCCCTTGTCCACTGATGTAGTCACTCCATCATAGAGGGCCACTAGGTTGGTCAGGCAGGACTTGCCCTTGGTGAAGCCATGCTGGCTGTCTCAAATCCCCTCCCTCTCCTCCATGGAGAGCATGGCTTCCAGGAGGATAAGTTCCATGATCTTGCCAGGCACAGAGGTGAAGCTCACAGGTCTGTAGTTCCCAGGGTCCTCCTTTCTAGCCTTTTTAAAAATGGGTGCAATGTTTCATTTTTTCCAGTCACCAGGGACTTCACCTGACTGCCATGATTTTTCAAATATCATGGAGAGTGACTTGGCAACTACAGCAGCCAGTTCCCTCAGGACTCTGGGATGTATCTCATCAGGTCCCATAGACTTATATATGTTCAGATTCCTCACGTGGTCATTAACATGATCTTCTCGTGTAGTGGGAGGGACTTTTCTCCCCCAGTCTCTGTCTTGCGGTCCATCCACTTGAGAGGTGTGGGAAGAGAGGTTGGCAGTGAAGACTGAGGCAAAAACGTTGTTGAGTACCTCAGCCTTCTCCTCCTCCATT